>NW_026996058.1:0-26032 GCF_035044405.1 Drosophila montana | reverse complement strand
TGTTGTGAATATGTCACTATATATACTTATGCTGTTATTGGTTAACAGCTACAAAGAGAGGGAGAGTGAGTAGCTCGCATATGCCTGTATTAGTGAGCATGTATATTGCTCACGGAATGCGCTCAGACGGAGCGTGGGATATGCAGCGTAAGCATAAACGGTCAGCTAGTGCGGCTAGTGAACCGCGCTGCGAAATATGAGACAGAGCCAATACATAAAGTGGCTCTGGGCTTGTTTACTATAAAATTGTTATTGTATGCAACAAAGTGCTGCATACTTTATATTTAAGTACAGAGTATTCTGTAAGGGCATATACACACTACAATATGATGACACTTCATGCCAGTGTGGAAGAAGACGAAGAACTCGGAAGTAAACCAGATTCCTGGGAGTTGTCAAAGGAGAAAGTACAGAATTCGTCTTTTGAACAAAGTGGATTGGGAACGACAGAATTAGAGAAACATACCATCGACTTAGTAGAAGGTGCCCAATGATGAAGTGGACAAAAAAATTTTTTTTTTGCCCCGATGCACGCGTTTCCGCTATCCTGCAAGCCCTATACCGCATTTACAGTCCCCGCGGACCTCTATTTTAATTCATAGTCACGCCATTTGGGCTATGCAATGCAGCATGCAGACCATGGATTACGTGGCATAGCGTTTTGTTATGTTAAGATCAGTTAAAATGATGTAGTCGACAGGCACAAACGCCTAATAAAGTTTCACAATTGAAATATATAACTCATTTAAATCTTTAATTAGCGCATAACGGATTTGAATCGAAAGAGTAAGAATTACTAACTAAAAAATTATTAGATATAGCACAAACCATTTGTGTGACAATTATCTTAAAGCACTTGTCAACGCTGTTACAAACCAAGAATAAAACAACAAACAAGTAAGATGTTCTAGTCGCGAGCTCCCGAATAGGGGATACCCTGAACACTTTTCTTCCAACATCAAATGCAGCTCGCGCTACGCGCTAGTTTGCTTTAGTAGTAATAAAGAAAAATTAAAGTGAAAAAACTAAACCGCACCACTTGCCGCCGCCTCTACTCAAGAGCCACACCACTAACTGAATCTTAATGAGTAAAAAACGAATTAAAATAGCAGCACAGAAAACAATACAATCGCAATTGCAATGCTGTTGATAGAATTCAAAGCAGACGCGCATGAATGTGTGTGTGTACATGTATACAGAAATTCTGGGAATTTGCGCTGGCTGCTATCACGCGCGCACATATCTTTTGTGTTTCCTAACCGATCTTAATGAAATTTTCGACAAAACATCTTATTGTGGATAGAATATTTGTGTATTCTCAAAAAGTCAATTGCATATAAATTGTGGCTTAAATTGATGGGCAATACAAATAGGATAATTAACTTGATTTATAGTTTGTGGCGGTAGCGGGGAGTTGGCGATAAGTATAAAATTAAAGATACGTTATATATATATACTATTCTAGAAGCTTCATGTCAAGTTTGGTGGCTCTAGCTAATATTATTTGCCGAAATTGCTCAAAAGACAAGATTTCGATATCGATTACTTGGAAACGGGTCCATTTATCGAATATCGGAAACAAACTCGATCTCGTACTAGGAGGACCTACAGCTAAGTTTCAAGTCTCTAGCTCTTAAAGGGTCTGAAATCCTTGCGTTCGTTCATACATACGGACAGACGGACGGACAGACAGACGGGTATGGCTAGATCGACTCGGCTATTGATGCTGATCAAGAATATATATACTTTATATGGTCGGAGATGCTTCCTTCTGGCTGATACATACATTTGCACAAATACATTATACCCTTTTTACCCATTTTTAATGGGTTCAGGGTATAAAAAAGATGATGTGAAAATCAACCTAAGTCGTCAATGACACAATAAAAGGCAGAGCCATGTTGTTGATCGAGTTAAATCATCGACGTTTTTAAGAAAAATTAAATAATTCAGCGCGACTCCAACGACCTCTGCAGTAAATAAACCGTGAAATCTGATAACTTAGCACTCCTCAACTGATTCTAAGAAACCTTAGCAACACAAAATTTTCATGTAATGTTCTAAATAAAAAATTAATAAGTACAGAAAAATTAAACACAAGTCATAATTAAAAAAAGATATTTCATAAACCTAAATCTATTATTGTTACTGAATTTAAAACAATTTTTTTATTTGACTTTGCTAAAAAAAAATGTACGAAATAAAATAAACACAAATAATGCTAGTGACGAAGAATTGCTTCCTAGTCATAGAGAAATATTTGCGACAAGCCAAAAACAGCCAGCAGTGAGTATGAATAACGAACAGATCATTTAGTTAAAACAGGCCGCCATAAATGGGGCAGTACCAAAATAGGTAAGGTCATTTGTAATGAACCTAAAGATATTCGGAATTCAGTATCACAATTTGACGGCAACAAGGAAATACGATTCTTGCAACCGCAGCATAACAAATTTTAAGGCCGTATGACGGTAGAGCTCGACATTACCAAGCAGTTGCAATCATTCGCAAAAAAATTGGAACTCTGGCAGACGCAACACTAGTTTCGTTGTTAAAGTGTTAAATTTACTTCTTAGACTTTACTTGAGCGGACGAAATGCCGATTCGTATTATTTAGGAACAGTTGGATACAAGGGAGTGTTCAGTGTTCAGACGATCAGTCTATGTGGAGCCGAATGTGCATGTGAACCACACAACTGAAGAGCAGATAAGTGATCAAAGCTATGAGATCAGGGCTCAGTCAGAAAGCTATAGCGGTCGACGAAGATTTGTCCGATGCAATTTTTTGTGGCAAAAGAAAAGTTCCCAATATTTTGGGATGAGGATGCTGTGGAGGCAGTGAAAAATCTTGTGCATCGTGGGAGCTAGTAGCAGCGGGTTTAAACGATGCAAAAGACTTTGATAATTGCTGTCACACACAAGCACTGGAACCGCATATTCTCAGCTGATGGCTCTTTTGCAAATAATTCAGCAACAAAGCAAGCTTTTTGGATTCGTGAAGGCGCAGCGAGCGTGATAAATTTGCAAAAAGTCATAGTTTGAAAGTAGAAATAGCTGCGAGAACACGATGGCAACGCCATCCATCGACACCCAAGACCTGTAGTACGACCGAGGATCCATCCCCAACGGTTCCGAAGACTCCCACAGAGAGCGAATTGTGGGAGGACATTGTGGACCTCTTTGACGGTATCGACGGATGGGATACCAGCCTGGATTCAGTACTCGAAGAGGAGCCTGACACCAATGGAGAGACGGTCGCCCGCAGTGCCGACCTTAAGGTCACGCCGGGGAGCCCCGCAAAGAAACCCGTGCCCGTTTCCACCCCCTTGGGCTGGAAGGTGTTTCCCCGCGGAACACCATTGTCTTCGGGCATAGTGGAGCTAATGGCGAGAGAGGCGCGAATCCGCCGGTTCCGATGCCGACGCACCCGTTTCCACGTGTCCGACGGGTGGACGACTACAGCGTTACTCTGAACGCGAGAGGCGACGTTACCGTCACTTTCTCGAAGTGAGGGGGGGGTGGTGTGAGGCGGCTATGGAGATCATCCACCCCACAATTTTTCACGGCAAGGAGCCGTCGTCCCTTTGGCCAAATCACGGCAAGGAGCCGCTGTCGGGACAATTCATTAATTTTTCTTTAGTTTATAAGTATTAATTGTATTAGTTTAAGATCTTAGCGAAGTAAGAGGCAAGGAGCCATCAATACTATAAGCGATTCAGTATTAGCAGTAAAAAAGTAAAGTAACTGAACAAGAGTGAGTTTGAATTGAACCGCCAGCCGCCGCTACAACCGTGCGTTGTCGATCGGTTGCTCAACACCGTCTTCGAGAGCGCAACTTCAATTCGGCGGCGAAGAGCGAAAGCTCCGAGGCGAAGTTGCGAAAGCTCGCGGCAAAGTTGAGCAGCCGAGGCAAGCGCATGGCTCGCCGGCGAGCGTGCCGGCACTTTGGAAAAAACATTAAGGGTGAGTAGACGTGCGTCTCGACGAGAAAAATCATAGAGTGCATAGCGGAGCGCTAGGGCTCCAAAACAGTGCGGCAGGGCCTTAGTTCACGAGATACAATAAGATAGTAATAAACAATAAATGAATAAAAGTGCATATGCCGTGATTATCGAAAGAGAACTTGCTAGAACTTTATTCTCCGGTAACCCGTCTCGTTCTAACATCGGAATCAGCCGATGTTCAACCTAACCTAGAGTAGGAGCATGTGGTACGGGACTGTAGCCCAGGAGTGGGTATTACTGGTTAGCGTGGCGATAGTGTAGTTGGTGCGAGGCCACGGACCGATAGTGTAGTTGGTACGAGGCCACGGCCCGCTAGTGTAGTTGGTACGAGGCCACGGCCCGATAGTGCAGTTGGTGCGAGGCCACGGCCCGAAGAAGTAGCTAGTGCGAGGCCACGGCCCGATAGTGTAGTTGGTGCGAGGCCACGGCCAGAAGGAATAGCTGGTGCGAGGCCACGGCCCGACAGTGTAGGCGTGTAGCAATAGAGCTAGGCTTGGTTTGGTCAAAATACCCACTTCCCCTCCCTCCTTAAACCCTCTTTCCCAGCGAAATTATAAATGTTTTGTAATTCGCTGGACCTGGTAAGACTGAGAGTCATACCCCGGCCAGTAGCCTCTCTACAAGTGGCGCCCGAGCAGGGACATAGAGGCGTTTAGGGGGCGTGGCACGTCGGCGGATTAAAGCCCCGCAAGAGTGCCCAAGTAGGTATTTTCACAAAAAAAAATTTTATACAGGGTGTTTTTAGTCGGGCATACTCTAGAGTGAAGGTACCCTAGCGGTGGACGAGAGAATAATAATAACATATATGGGTGAAGTATACAACTATGGTAGTGGCGATCGCCCATGAGTTCGCGCTGGACAAGGAAGGGCGCGTGGATGAGCTGCGTAAGCGGCTGTCCACTTACGTGCAGGATGGCGGTCATTCAACTGAGATTTGGGCTCGGCTTGCTGAGTTGGAATCTCAGTACGCTAAAACTCTTGAGCCGCCATCCTGGGGCGTCCCACCCGACTTTGGCGGGCGGCCGCGTCAAAAGTCGGAGCCCGACTGAGAACGAAATCCGGTCCCGTAGGCAGCGCGTAGGCGAAGAGTTCAAGGAGTACTTGATAGAGCTGAGGGCTCTCATGCATCACGCCAGATACGAGCCGGCGCAAGAGCTGCACCGGTGCACGAAAACGCCGCTCCGGAATACAGGCTTTATGTGTGGCGGCAGGACTTCTCTACCCTATCCCAGCTAACTCAGCTGGCTGTGGAATACGAGACCGTCGTGAGGCAGATGGCGGAATACTCAGGAAGCCAATCCGGCAACCAGGGGGTCTTGAGTTCAAATAGTGCAGAACGGGCGAGGGTGGCAAAGTCCCCGGGGGGACATCTACATGCGGAACGCAGAACTAGGACATCCACTGAAGGTGGACGGTGGCCGGATCGTCAATACGGTAGAGATTGGCGGACGAACGATGCCTGCTACCATTGATACAGGGGCCACTCGCAGCTTCATGGGTGAAATTGCGTACGCAATTGGGCGATTCGGGGGAGAGTGGAGGACATACAGGCGCGCATTCGGCTGACAGATGGGTCCACGCTCGAAGTAGGGAAGGCATTGTTGTTGGACGTCGGCCTAGCAGGAAGGTGATCAGCATGTCGATGCTCATCATGCCCTCGATGTTAGACCACGTTATCCTGGGAATGGACTTCTTGGGAGCAATGCACTACAATACGCTGCGGGCAGGCGGAACTAGTCCTAGAGGCAGTGACGGCACCGGTCGTGGGGCCAGGAACGAGCGAGGAGCCGAAGGTCATGAAAGGGGAGCACCTGCTCGGCTACAGAGAGAACCGAAGGAAGGCCTCCCAGGTCATGAAAGGGGAGCACCCGCTCGGCAACCGACGGAAAAGGTAAGGAAAAAGGAAGTGAGGTCCGGCTCAGATCGAGAGCCTGAAGAGCCCAAATGGCGGCGCTTAAAGCTGCAAGGGCAGATCTACGCTGGTTACGGAAGCGGCACGGCGGAAACGTGCCAGGGAAAGGACGGAGTAGGAGCAATGGCCAGAATCCACACGGACACAGCATTGATGAGCAAGTGGATAAGCTGATCCAGGCAAATGCCATCGAGCCGTCGCGTAGTCCGCACAGCGCCCCAATCGTCTTAGTCAAAAAGAAGACTGGCGAGTGGCGCAAGTGCATCGACTACCGACAACTCAATGCACATTCCATTCCGGATGCTTATCCTGTGCCTCGTATTAATCACATCCTGGAACGGTTGCGTCACGCCCGATTCATTTCCACTTTGGATTTAAAGCACGGGTAGTGGCAGATACCAATGGCAGCCGACATTCGAGAGTGTACGGCGTTCACGGTCCCTGGAAGAGGTATTTGCAATGGCGGGTGATGCCATTTGGCTTACATTCGGCGTGTGCGATATTTCAGCGAGCCTTGGATACGGTAATACGGCCGGAGATGAAGCCTCATGCGTTCGCCTACCTAGACGACATCGTGGTAATAGGAGCAACGAAAGAACAGCATGTAGAGAATTTGCGGCAGCTTCTTCAGGGAGAGGTTGGTCTACCTAGGACATGTTATTTGCGGGGAAGGAATACGTACCGATCCAGAGAAAGTGGAGGCGATACGTAACCTGAGGGCCCCGACAATTTGTAAAGAACTGCGGCAGTGTCTCGGGATGGCGTCATGGTACAGGCGTTTCGTTCCTAACTTCGCCACTCAAGTACAGCCGCTCACAGCGCTCTTAAGGAAGGAGCGGAAATGGGCATGGGAGCAAAAACAGGAGGAGGCATTGCGTCAATTGAAAGATAGCTTGACGACTGCCCCTGTGTTGGCTTGTCCGGACTTTTCCGCCAAATTCGTCTTGCAGACTGACGCGAGTGAGTATGGCCTCGGCGCAGTGCTGACGCAGACGATTGAGGGACAGGAGCGGGTGATAGCGTACGCGAGCCGGAAGTTGCTGAAGGCCGAGGTGAACTATTCCGCCACCGAGAAAGAGTGCCTGACAATTGTGTGGTCGATCCGGAAGCTGGTACCCTAGAAGGGTACCGGTTCGACGTGATAACAGACCATCTAGCACTCAAGTGGCTTAACTCGATCGAGAGCCCGTCCGGAATAATCGCTCTATGGGCATTGAAACTGCAACAGTTCCAATTTGACGTCCATGTCCGTTCTATCGTCGAGGGAAGCTCAACGTCGTGGCCGAGGCCCCCTGCAAATGGGTCGCGAGTATGCGTGCTAGTATCGCCGAAGAGCCAGCCAAGTTCCCGGATCACACAGAAGAAAACGGACAGTTATATAGGCATTTGGGCTACCGGACGGACGACGAGGACTACATCCCCTGGAAACTATGCGTGGCCAGTAGTCAACGCCAGAGGGTACTGAGGGAATGCCATGATGCTCCCACGGCCGGTCATCAAGGCGTGAGGAAAACTGTGTCGAGGCTAAACCAGCGGTACTACTGGCTGGGTATGTTCCGCTACGCCGCTAAGTACGTGAGATGCTGCGAAGACTGCCAGAAGTTCAAGAGCGAGCAACTCAAACCGGCTGGGCTCATGCTGACGAGACGGTACTCTGTGGAACCAGTGGAACTGGTCCCTCTCAGGAGAGCGACCGCGGCACACCTGCAGACCGCATTCCGAGAGAGGATTCTAAGTAGGTTCGGGGTACCCAGGAAGTTCGTGTGCGACAATGGGGTACAGTTTACGAGCCGGAGCTTCAAGTCTTTTTTGGGGTCCCTGGGTGTAGAGGTCCAGTATACCGCCCCGTACTGTCCCCAAGAGAATCCCACTGAGAGGACCAACCGGACTGTAAAGACCATGATAGCGCAATGTATCGAGGGCCATCAGAGTTCATGGGACGAACTATTGCCCGAGACTTCGCTAGCGGTCAACACAAGCGTGGCGGACTCAACAGGATTTAGTCCCGCTTTTCTGATGCAGGGTAGGGAACCACGGTTGCCCGCAGCTCTGTACGATCAGGTAACTCCGAGGTCCGCAACTAGTGCGTTCGACCCTAGGGCCAAGGCGGATAGGTTAAAAGAGATCTTTTATATCGTCCACAGCAATTTCCAGCGCGCATCAAAGGACCAAGGCAGGCATTAGAACTTGCGGAGACGAGAGTGGCGGCCTTCGTTGGACTCGATGGTCCTATTACGGCAGCACCAACTATCCAACGCCGCTGAAGGCTTCGCCGCGAAGCTAGCACCCAAGTTTGACGGCCCCTATAGGGTCGTCTTATTCATATCCGCCAATATTGTGCGCCTGGTGATACTACGGTGGAGGGCGGCAAGAGGAGCCGCCTCACCAGTTCCGTCATACCTTGTACTCCCGGCGGACCAACATCATGGAGAGACTGGACGGGATGGTCATGCTGATGGCCGTCGAGGTCACGACCATGTTCGTGGAGGCGCCATTCGCGCGAAATTCACCACCGTATACGGAAGAGCCCCCGTCCCCGCCTCTTGCATTCCACTCGCCACGGTCATCGGGAACTACAACCCCAACCGCGACCGGCGAGGTGGACGAGGATGAGTTCCTACCGCTCGAGACGGGTGAGTTGAGCAAAGTTGAGCAGCCGAGGCAAGCGCATGGCTCGCCGGCGAGCGTGCCGGCACTTTGGAAAAAACATTAAGGGTGAGTAGACGTGCGTCGCGACGAGAAAAATCATAGAGTGCATAGCGGAGCGCTAGGGCTCCAAAACAGTGCTGCAGGGCCTTAGTTCACGAGATACAATAAGATAGTAATAAACAATAAATGAATAAAAGTGCATATGCCGTGATTATCGAAAGAGAACATGCTAGAACTTTATTCTCCGGTAACCCGTCTCGTTCTAACATCGGAATCAGCCGATGTTCTACCTAACCTAGAGTAGGAGCATGTGGTACGGGACTGTAGCCCAGGAGTGGGTATTACTGGTTAGCGTGGCGATAGTGTAGTTGGTGCGAGGCCACGGCCCGATAGTGTAGTTGGTACGAGGCCACGGCCCGCTAGTGTAGTTGGTACGAGGCCACGGCCCGATAGTGCAGTTGGTGCGAGGCCACGGCCCGAAGAAGTAGCTAGTGCGAGGCCACGGCCCGATAGTGTAGTTGGTGCGAGGCCACGGCCAGAAGGAATAGCTGGTGCGAGGCCACGGCCCGATAGTGTAGGCGTGTAGAAATAGAGCTAGGCTTGGTTTGGTCAAAATACCCACTTCCCCTCCCTCCTTAAACCCTCTTTCCCAGCGAAATTATAAATGTCTTGTAATTCGCTGGACCTGGTAAGACTGAGAGTCGTACCCCGGCCAGTAGCTTCTTTACAATATATATATCTTTAATTTTTAGCTAACGCAGCCCAACACTTTTTTTTCATGTAAAATGAATTGTTGGTTGACGAGTAGAGGAGACGAGGAGTAGTGCGGCCTGCTTCGTGTTCGAGCTCATTGAGGTCCCTATTTTTTTAATTTAAAATTTATGATGTAAGCAATTTATTTTTATTATTGCTAAAGCAAACAAGCTCACAGCGCGAGCTGCATTTGGTGTTGGTAGAAGAGGGTTCAAGGTATGCCCTAGTGGGGAACTCTTCATTAGAGCAATTTGCCAGTTAGTTTTTAGTTTGTCTCATTTTTCTAATCTCAATATGAATCTGAATCGAAAGTAAAACGCTTACCACTACCCCGTTGATGTGATTTAATGCTATTTGCAAATTATAATATATCTTGATAATTTGTTGTATTATTTGTAATGCGTTTTCGTCATTAGCTTTACCTAAATATCTGTTAATTTCCATTCCCTATTTTTTCTTCCATATTCATACATTCTGTTTCGTTGTTGCATATATTCAAATTTTTTCGTTTCATCTTTATGTCAGTCGTTTTTCTTGATATTTTTCTTTATTTATTTTGATACTAGCGGGTATAACCCGGCCTTGCCCGTGGCATGTATGTTATAAAATCAAAAAAGCTTTGAATATGATATTGAAACTGATCGGACGGGAATCAAAAAACTTTTATGCAAATCGGAAAACTTTTAAAATTCACCAAAAAAAAACCTTAAAAATGCACTTTCCACCGAAGGAGTTTAGATTTTGCGAGAAATGTGAAACACGTCTCTAATGATTTTTCTTATAGATCTTTGGAAATAAATTTGAACACAAAACGTCATCCGTCAATCTTCGACCCCCATTTGCACCAAGGAGGGATGGATTTTTCAAAAAGTGTGAAACACCCCTCAAATGAATTTGAATATAGATCTTTGAAAATGAGTTTGGGGCCGATCGGATGGTAAACATCAAACTTTCATACAACCATTTTCC
Source organism: Drosophila montana (assembly GCF_035044405.1). Classification (NCBI taxonomy): domain Eukaryota; kingdom Metazoa; phylum Arthropoda; class Insecta; order Diptera; family Drosophilidae; genus Drosophila; species Drosophila montana. The sequence goes on along the minus strand of NW_026996058.1, from coordinate 15,745 downwards.
GCCAATTTACCACTGTTGCAGGTGGAATTTTCCAAATCGTCGAAATACGAATTCATTAAGTTCTTATGTAGAGCTTTGAAAATAAGTTTGAAGCAAATCGGACACAACTTAAAACGCCGCCCAAAAAATCTTTAAATCGCATTCCCCCCGAAGAAGTTTGAATTCTGCGAAAAGTGAGAAACACGTCTCAAATGATTTTTCCTATAGATCTCTGGAAATTAATTTGAGTGCGAAACGTCACCCACCAAATCTTTGACCTCCATTTCCACCAAGGAGGAATTGATTTTCCTAAAAGTGTGAAACACCCCTTAAATGAATTTGAACAAAGATCTTTGAAAATAAGTTTGGGGCCGATCGGATGGTAAACAGAAAACTTTCATACAACCGTTTTCCGCCAATTTACCACTGTTGCGGGTGGAATTTCCCAAATCGCTGAAATACGTATTTATTAAGTTCTTATGTAGAGCTTTGAAAATAAGTTTGAAGCAAATCGGACACAACTTAAAACGCCGCCTAAAAAATCTTTAAATCGCATTCCCCCCGAAGAAGTTTGAATTCTGCGAAAAGTGAGAAACACGTCTCAAATGATTTTTCATATAGATCACTGGAAATGAATTTGAGCGCGAAACGTCACCCACCAAATCTTTGACCTCCATTTCCACCAAGGAGGAATGGGTTTTCCGAAAAGTGCGAAACACCCCTCAAATGAATTTGAACAAAGACCTTTGAAAATAAATTTGGGGCCGATCGGATGGTAAACAAAAAAGTTACATACGAACGTTTTTCGCGATTTTTGCACACTTGCGAGTGGAATTTCCCGAAACCCCGTCTTAACGTGCACCTACATCACATAAGGTAGCTACAGAGAAAATTTCAGCTTCCTAGCTCTTACGGTTTGGGCTGTGCGTTGATCACCAATCAGTCAGTAAGTCAGTCAGTCAGTCAGTCAGTCAGTCTGGACAAACAGTTTTATATATAGAGATTAATTTTTATTTGATATATTGCGTTTAATTTTCCTTTTTCTACTTATCCCAGTCCGTTTATTAGTTCTTTTTTTGTAATTATACAAACCGCAGAAAACTTTGAGAATTTGTCTATTCTTGTTACAACATATTTGGAGTTGATGAGGTATAGATCTGTGTGGTCTATCGCCTTTTTGAAATATTAGCGGCCGTCTGTCATATTTTAGTGTATCGCATGTATTACATTTTCTTAAGGGTTGTCCTAGTTTGACTTTTAACTGTGGGAAGTAGCATAATCTTACAATATTTGTTATTTTTTCATACATAGTTTATATAACTTTCTATATGCAAAGTAGGTTGAGTAGGCCTTCTAGGGCATAGTATGCTGTTTGATAAGTTTTTTTACTGCTCTGGTGCTCTGAGTCTGGTGTCTAGTCTAGTCCCAATAATCCGTCGAACAAAATCCATGAATACCAAAAACTCAACTTCTCCTTTTTCAATAAATTCTTTATACATGTTGTTAAATCAGGCTGTTATAGTGCGATTTTAATTTCTAATTTTACGAGTTTCAGGTCGATTAACGATTGTTGGTTATTGAATCGTCAATATTTTGTAGTTTTTGTTCGGCTTAATTTAGAGTTTCTTCTTGGTCTTGTGTTTCTGTATTATAAAATTGTTGTTGACTACCGACTCTTAATACTCCTGTTCTAATCTTGGTTTGCCCACTAGTAACGTCTTGTTTGTCTGTTTTTTTTTTATGGCATAATTGCCCTCCATGTCATATTGCTGCCTTAATTGCAGTTCATTTTGTAGAATCCAGTGTTTTGCTCGTTGTTTTATCTATTAATATTTGGCACCTTTTTAAACTTTTTGGTGTTGAGGGTGAACGGACGTGCTCGCGGATGAAAGTTAAAAATCCAAATCCGTGTGTGCGCCCAAACAGCCAAAACGCGGCTTGTACAATTCCAAAAATTTAAAAAAAAAACTAAACGAATTGCTGAATTTTATGTGAATCAAAATAAAATCAATCCAAAAAATAAGATGGTCCCAAATTGAGCAAGTAGTCTGCGTTGCCGTGCTGACATTCACCGAACCAGCAGCAATGCCAATACAGCCACCATGCCAGTGAGTGCTGACAACAGTAATGCACCCACAATAAGTAACAAGGGGCCGTCTCGAACTAACTAGGTAGGCCAACTCCGAATACCTAAATGTTCAACAGCTGCCAATAAATACTCCGCGCTGATGTCTGCAAGAGGTACTTCAGTTTCACCTTCTTACCCTTTAATGGATGCCCAAGACCCCTGCAGCAGCCCACATGCTGGTGCTAGGGCGATTACAGACATTTACGTCCTAGTAAATATAATTTTTTTTTTTTTTTATTGTATTGAATCAAAAATAGCATAAATTTTTATTACAACACAGTTGGCTTAGGTGATATTACGCCAAGCCTGGTTGAGTCCTCAGTCCTCAGGCGGCTTTTTTGAATAAGGCTGCATCATCACGTAGGTAGTCGGGGGACTCTAGGGCGTCTCCTATGTCGTAGTTGGAGGAGGTCCTTGAACGATCTTCTCTTGAGCATCCTGACTACACACCTCCCAGCGAGGTCTCTTGCTACCCGGTTGCAGTGTCGCTGCGAGCGTTCGTTGTACCGGTTGGCTGTCTATGGTCTCCATTTTGAGGTCCCTGTGCAAGGTGGAATTTCTGACATACCAGTCAGCACCGGTAATTCGGCGCAAGGCCAAGTTTTGGAGTGTCTGAATCCGTCTTCGCTTTGTCCGAGATGCAAGGCCCAAACCTGAATACCGTATCTCCAAGTTGGTGACACCACAACGTTGTAAACTGCCCGTTTGAAGCGAAGTGGCAATTGGCTGTTGGGGTTTAGTGGCCAGTTGGCCTTGGCCATCTTATAGCGGCACTGCTTAAGAAGGCCGTCGATGTGCGCCCGAAAACTAAGCCTCTTATCCAGTACAATTCCAAGATACTTGGCGCTTCTGCCAGGGTGAAGGGGGCTACCATCTATCCAGACTGCTAGAGCCTTGCCACGCCTCAGTGTGTAATTGACCGCCTGGCACTTCGAGGCATTGAGCTTGATGTTCCACCTGCGTGTCCAGCTCTCAAGCAAGTGAATGTATTCCTGGGCACCGTCAGTGGCTTCGTACTCGCAGTGGGCTGAGTAAAATATTGCCACGTCATCGGCAAATGTAGCCATCAAGTATTTGCCTGGTGTGGCAAACTCGTGTAGTTCACCCGGAGTGGGGATGTCTGCCGTGTACAAGTTGTAGAGAAAGGGGCCCAGTACGCTGCCTTGGGGGACACCCCCCTTCATTTTGCGAGCTGGAGAGATTGCTGTTCTAACTTTGACTTCGAACTTTCGCTCCATTAGATAAGAGCGCAGAAGTAGAAAGAAGGGGCGGGAAGACTCATCTTGATTTTATGGAACAATCCATCAATCCAGACTCAGTCGAAGGCCTGCTTAACGTCTACAAAGACTCCATAGCGGTAGTCTTTGTCGTCGTAAGCCTTAATAATATGGTTAATCACTCTGTGAACCTGTTCAGCAGCGCCATGTCCTCCCCTAAATCCAAATTGGTGATCAGGAAAGATGGCCATGTGATCCATAAGCATTGAAAGTCGGGCGACAATCAGTCTTTCCCAGACCTTCGACAAGGAAGGCAGGAGACTGATCGGCCGATATGACTCAGGGTCATATTCCGGCTTGCCCGACTTATGAATCATATTGACCCTCGCTAACTTCCACTGGGCAGGGAAGTGTTGCGTCCTTAATATGGCGTTGAAGATCAACGTTATAAAAAGGAGCGCGCGCATTGGTAGGGCCTTCAGAGTGGTGAGGCATATTCCATCATGGCCCGGTGCTTTAGCCTTGGGAAGGACTTTGACGACGTTGATCCCCTCCTCCACGCGGATGGGGCAGATAGGTGGTGACATCTGTAGCGGTGTCTCCAACGCTCGGGTTGTTTCATCAACCTCTTCTGAGGAGGCCAGATTGAAGGGAGTAAACCGTTTCTCCAGGTGGCTGGCGAAAGTATCAGCATGCTCTTCGTCTGTAAGGCAGTATTTACCATTGTGGCGAAGAAGGGGAACGGTTCTCCAGGGTTGGCGCTTCAGGTTTTTAGTTGCTCGCCAGAGCGAGTATCCTGAGTCATGGGTATAGTCCATGCTCTCCAACCTTCTAGAGAAGGATGCGTCTTTGTGTCTGCGAAGGGCCTCCTTGAGTTGCCGTTCCGCTCTTCACCACTCCGCCTTGTCCCACGGATGCTGTGTCGTCTGGAACCTGCGTCTGCTCCGCCATTCGATCCTGAGCAGGTTGGCTATGTCTGCGGGCAGCCCGTTGCCAGCATTGTCCAGCCGCCTGGCAACTGGTGGGGAGGTGGCTTCGGCTGCTGCTGCGCGAATCTTTGCGTTGAGCAGCTCGATGGCGTCCTCAACACCCCGTCCAGTGCTGATTTCGATGTTGAGGTGAATACTTTCACTCATCTGGAAGACACCGAGATCAGTGCGTGCGTTGATCAGCCTCGGTACTGCGCTGACCACCCTGACCCTGCTCTCCAGGATGACTATCAGGGCCAGGTGGTCGCTGAGGAGATCTCAATCGTCAGCGATTGAGCGGCACTGGTAAGGGATCCCGTGGTAGATAGCGAAGTTAATACAAGACGGAGTGCCTCTGCTGCCGTACGGGTATCTTGTAGGCGAACCTGTGGCCAGTACTTTCGCTTGACGATACGCTAGGCTGCTAGCTAGTTGTAGGCCGCGCGAATTGCTGTTATTTGCGCCCCACAGCCAGTGATGTGCATTCCAGTCGCCCCCCACCAGATATCTGCTTCCAGCCGAGTTGAGTATGACGTTGAAGGCGTCAGTCGACGTCTGCTCATTTGGTCTGCAATAGACTGCTCCAAAGTCCACGTTACCAGCATCAGTGGAGACTTTCACAGTCGAGTATTGGTAAACACGGTTAGTAATACTCAATTGCGGAAAGTGAACCAAGATACTCCGAACGAGGACAGCGCAACCACCGCTAGCTGAGCGATTTTGAGTCCAGTGTACAGGGTATGCCTCGAAGCCAAAGATTTTAGGGAAAGTAGGATCGTTGGATCTAGTTTCTGACAGCAGAACTATTCCGATGGCGTGTTTTTGTACTGGGGCCTCCAGCTCTAGTACTTTACCTGAAATGCCATTGGCATTCCAGATTAGCACCTTCAGTGGTGTGTTCATTTGGATAGTAACGCGGTTAAAAGGGTAAGGATTTGCTGTTGCATACCCAAAACCTGCTGTTGCATTTCTGTCATCCTCTCGATAGCTCGGCTCATGTCCTTGATGGCAGAGGAAAGTCCTTCCCCGTTTCCAGATGTCTGCTGTTGCGCAGTCAGCCTCTCCTGTTGCTGTTCCCTCAGCAATCTATGTAGCCTAGCTTGCTCTGGTCCTTCTCGCTGGCTAGCGCTGGGGACGTTGTTCTCTTTGCTGAATGCAGCTAGTCCTCTTCTGGTGGCACCGGCGTATGAAAGCCCTTCTACTTGTTCAGTGGGTGCTGTACGGGGGAAGACAACAGGTGTAGGCCCATGATCTTTATTGCTGCGGCTTCGGTTAGCTTGAGTCGGTGGGAGATTTTTCATTTTGGCTGGCTTTGGGGCCCCGCACGCTTTGTATATTCAGTGAACCACTCGCAGCCCTTATAGTTGGCAGGGTGGTTACCACCGCAGTGAACGCATGTTGCCGGTACTGAGTCGGGCCGTGTGCAATCAGCAGAGCGATGATTGAGCCTGCATTTATTGTTCATTGTTCCTATGGTAGCTTTGCTGCTCGGATTGTGCACGTGGAGAACGGTATGGCCCTGGCTCCACAGGTCGTCGATGAGCTCTCGGTTGAGTGTGGAGTGGTGGAGGCCTTTGACTACTATGCGGTAGGGTCTCTCCTCCTGCAGCTGGTATGAGTAGAGCTCAATTTTAGGTTCTTCCAGTATTTGTATGATGGTCCTGTATGTGGGCACATTATTGGCTAGGAGTCGCATAGTCCTACATAGGTTGGATTTGATGGTCAAGCTATCCACTACTTCGGATAGTATGAGCCACACGTCGTTGATATCGTCGATGTGATTTAGGACAATGGGGGGTGGCTTATTTTCTCCAGTGGGGGCATTGTGGTTGGCTCTTTTTTCGGGCACGGAGGAGCTGGTGCTGCCATTGGCGACAGCTTTGGGCTGGCTGCCGCCCCCAACCTGAGGAGTTGCTGAGGTATGCAAGTTCTCTTCTTGCTCGGCCTCAGATTCGTCAGTATCCATGTCTTCGACGTTATCGGGTGGGGCCAAGAGTGCATATCTATTGGAAGCATCAGTGCCACCTGGACTGATGTCAGTTTTGTTCAGTTTTCGCCGCGCGGCAGGTGGGCTCCTGCTGTCTGAGACTTTGCGCTTGTCGTTAGTTTTTTTTGCCTGTGCTTGAATCATTCGAGCCGCGAGTGCGGCGTGCGAATTGGGTTTGATGATATCTATTATACGCACTAGGGCGTCAACGTCTCTATTTGCACTAGCACCAGCATGTGGGCTGCTGCCGGGGTCTTCGGTTTCCATTTAAGGGTAGGAAGGTGAAACTGAAGTACTTTTTCCAGACATCAGCGCGGAGAATTTATTAGCAGCTGTTGCTAAGCGGCTGTTAAGCATTGAGGTGCTCGGCGGCGTAGCGGCGTCAGCATTTAGTTGGCCTACCTCATTAGTTAAAGACGACGGCCCCTTGTTATTGATTGTGGGTGCATTGATGTTATCAGCACTTACTGGCATGGTTGTTCTATTGGCATTGCCGCTGGGTGTATGTCAGCACGGCAACGCAGCCGAATTGCTCAATTTGTGACCACCTTATTTTCTGTTTGATATTTTTTCGATCCACCTAAAACAAAGTGCTTTGTCAGCAATTAGTTTTGTTTTAATTTTTTTTTTTTGTCGTTTTTGTGAAATTATTGGTGCTTTTCACTCTTTGTGCAGAGTTGCAATAGCCGCTTTGGCCGTTTGGGCGCGCACTCGAGTTTTGGTTTTTAATTGTTTTCCACCAAAAAGTGACTTAATAAATATTATTGATATCATAAAACCGGCGAAAAAAGCGCAAGTCTTAGACAGCAGGACCCCACCTGCCGTGCGGCGAAAACAGAACAAGACAGACACCAGTCCAGTTCGCAAACATGCTTCCAATAGATATTCGCTCTTGGCACCCCCAGATTACGACGAAGGCATGGAGACTGACGAACCTGAGGCCGAGCAGGTAATCTCAGCCCAAGAAGGAAACTTGCCTGCATCAGTGACTCATCAGGTTGGGGGCGGCAGCCAGCACCAGCTCCTCCGTGCCCGAAAAAAGGGCCAACAACAACAATGGAGGAAAGAAATATATGCTAAACATTTATAATAAAAAAAAATAATAATAATAAAAGAAAATATTTGCTACCTACTGCAGTTAAGGGGTTGACTGTTATAGTTTGCTCTTCGATTTGAGCCTAAATTGCTCTTCTTATTTGCTGAAAATGTTGGTTTCCGATATAATTTAAAATCTGATTAGTTACTATGTTTAAAATTGGTATGATCCAAGAACGCTGAAGCAAATTGATGGACCCGTCTTATGTATGTAATGTCACTCGAAGGCGGCGTGTGTATTGTAATTTATGTAAAAATGAGGAGTTACAGTTATTTTCAAGTGATCGGTGCCCATAATGCCGTCCTAATATTGTTGTATTACTGTTATGTGGGTGATCTATTGAATTGCTATCAGTCGAAACGTAGGTTCTTAAATGGCAAAATATTCTGTTTTCCTCGATATTTTCATCAAACTTAGAAACTAATTTGCGAGAGTCACTATTCTTACATATTTGCAAAACAGTATGACAAATGTTCTGAAGGGTAGTTAATCTTCGGCAAGCCAAAGATATTCTGACTTTCTCGTTTCCGATTAGATTAGGTGCCCCAATGTATCCAAAAAGTAAGTTCGGTAACAGATACAAAAGAAAATATTATGGTTTTAATTAAATAAAATAAAATTATATCCTTATTGCAGGTAAATATAATCGGCCTATAATATTACAAAAAAAGCAGGATGAAGGGAAAGTTTGGTGGGAAATGCATGACTACTGTGATGACAAGTTCTATAAAAACATTCTTTTTAACTTACCTTTAAGTGACTGTGATGATGGTATAGTTTTTTATATATTCAATGATAAATCATTTCCTTCAACTATGAGTTTCCTAGAAAAAACTGGGTATGTTTATTTAAAAAAATTGATTCTCTAAATTTATAGATATGTACAGTCCTAATATATTTTTACGGAAAAATCGCAATGATCTTCCACAACTACACAACTACAACTTCTTTTTGTTAATGGTTGTTTTTTATTTAGGATAATTGGACTCTACACAACATGTGTTTACGTTGTGTCTCGCCTCATCAGGTCATTGATAGCCAATAACCATCGTCGAATAATGTTTGAGGACTTACCATACGTAGACCGAATATTGAAGCTGTGCAACGACATCTACTTGGTTCGGGAGACCAAGGAGTATCGTTTGGAAGAAGATTTGTATGGTAAACTTATATTTCTCTATAGATCACCGGAAACCCTAATTAAATGGACGCGGTACAAAGAAGAGTTTATAGATGATAATTCAGAACGAAGCACCAGAAAAGCCCAGCGAGGCTTAGATGGAAATGATCAAAGTTAAAAGCCATCTCAATCGACAATACCTACATAGTTACCATCTTAATTCCTCATAAACAGTTATGCAATAAAGAAATATATGAAAAGCATATTACAGATTTATTACGAAACCTATATTTTTATATTGATTTGTTATTTTTCTATGCCCAATGCAAAGAGTTGCACATTGCAATTGGTGGTGGCCTCCTAAAATTTGGCGCATGTTAGAACATATGCCACTCAAGCGCTCTATCATATTTTAGTGTGTCGCATGACTCCTGTCTTGAATATGACTTACCCGTTTAGTGATTTTTACGCTATCGTGATTTCGTCGTTCTGATTTTCTAGTCCAAAATGGGTTGTGTCTCCGCAGGTCCCTTCGATGGAATGTTTTTCGTTTACTTTAATGTCAATTTGAATTCTATATGTATATTATATTATTTTCAAATTTGGCTAACCGTAATCTCCATCTTACTAACTTCAAAGTAGGTTCTTTGATGCTCATTAACCATGTCGATAGTAGGTGGTCCGTTAGTATTATAAATCTACTACGTACAGACAGGGCCTTATATATTTTATAGCCCATACAATCGCAGAATTTATTTTCTATTAAAGAGTACTTAGTCTCACACGTCACAAGGGTTCTACTCGCGTGTGACACTGGTCTATAATTATAGATACATAGGTCTATTTCATAATTGCCTCGAAATTTGGGTCGTTACATGGCATAGTTTTACAGTGTTTACATTTTTTTTTAATTTTTCGTCTATTTCTTCTGTGTTGCGTTGTTTTAGTTGCTTCGTCAGTGGTTTCGCTAAGCTTGCAAAGTCTATTTTGTATAATAATTTTTTATAATTTTGTATAATTCTAAAAAAGGCTTTTATTTATTTTTTTCATTATAATTCCGTTTACGTTTCTTTTTTTTGAAAATTCTGATTTATCTTTTTGTAACTTTAACTTAGCCTGTCGTAGTTTCCTGCAATGATGTGAAAAAAATTACTATATCGTTCATATTACCCCAGCCATATTCCTTTGGAATGCAGCTGGGGCATTAGTTGTTGGTGTTTGTGGTAAAATATGTCCTTAAATTTCTTACATATTTTTTATTAAATTCTAGTATATCTTCGATGTTAAGGTGCTTCGTGTTTATTTCTACTTTGTTGTTTTCTTCGCCTTCGTTGCTTATTTTTTAGCTGAGCATTTGTACCATTTTGTGTTAATTGTACTTCTGTACCACTAATAGTATTTCGTAGCATGCAGAAGGGTATAAAGGCAATCTTATGCCCTATTCAAGAGGAAACTAGCTTTATGCGGTAGATGTTCTTTAGGAGATGTGAAGAGATTCGGAGGGCGTGCACTTCTAGCTCTAAGCTACGCTCGTCGGATTTGGCGTGGGTTTCTCCACTTTCCTTGACATGTCACTCCTCTTGCACTCGGAGAGATTAAGTGTACTGACTATATAATAATAAGATTAAGGTCCAATAGTGTGAAATCGAGCTGTTCCCAAAAATAAAAGCAAATGCAAGCGGCGGACTGTTATGTGAAAATACCAGTGGCTAGTGTGCAGCGTAGTTTTCTACAAGCTATCGGTACCATCCGGCCAGACCTGAGAATCGTTCAATTGCTTCACCGTGGTTGACTGGGAATCTATTAATCGCTTTAACCTTGCCCAGGTCGACTTTGAGCTGTAGCACTAACCATACAATGCATAGACTTGTCAAACGTCGGAATAATCGGATACCGATAAATCGTCAACGACTAAGCCCCATGGGGCTCCGCACTTGCCGCTCGTTTTCACTTTGATATGGAAAAAATGCAAGTGATCTTTTAATGTATTTTTCGACATTTTAAACATTTTGCGTTAAATGGTTTTATGGCAGGCAATAAACAATAAGAATGTGCAGCATGCGTCTGCATCCATATCAAAGTGCAAACGAGCGGCAAGTGCGGTTCACCTGTTTTCGTTGCCTGTTCACACATTTGTGCCTAACGCGGCCGCAAGCCCACCGTCGCCCAAATTTACGCACCCATTGATGAAAATATCTCTGTCTCACGACAAACCAGGCAGGCAACCAACACGCACACAAACGCATAAATGCTTCCATCCATATAGAAAATTGTGTAAGTGTGTGTACTTGGCAGGCCCAAAAAGTTATTAAGCACACATGCCAGCGTTCAGGTACCCTTACCCTTACACCATGCATGGAAAATAGGAGTTTTGCACATGAACAGGCCAAACCCTTTAATAATGTCACCCAACTGCTTACTCGAAAGAGTGTGCGTGTGCACAAGTAGCAAGTCGAAAAAATTGAACATTTTCAATGTTTGGTCTTTTCTTAAAATATTCGACAAGCCGACGAAGAATTACCCTTGCAGAAATACGACATAGTTTTTTTTTTAATTTTAAGCAAATTTGGTCCACACAGTAAACAAAAAAATTAAAATATAATATATACAAATATATCATTTAGGTCATTTAAGTTTTTAATAAATATAAATATATCAGATTCTTCTCATTATGCCTGACTGGACGAAGAAATACATGATAGAGCATTTGAATGTGTGTGCCTTTTGCCACCACAGGCACAAAAGGCAGACAATTGAAGAAAAAATCTCTGGCTCGCGACAAACGCCGCGATCTACTTGTGCGCACATCCACACAACACAACCATTTGTAGGCTTGTAGATCTCGGGGTTTTTGAGAAGCTATGCAGGGAGAAGGAGATTCACACAAGTGCGCAAAGCAATAAGTGTGAGCGAGGCACAATCTGCACACGCATACACAAATATGTATGTTTTTGGGCTGTAAGGATTTAAAACTAACATACATATATTAAGAAATAGCATCAGCCGCAGCGACGTTGTGCGCTGAGCGAGATGCGGCTTCATACTGAACGCTCGGCTTTCGAGGCCGGCGTTCGGCTGCCACTCTCAGCAGTCTTACTTTGTCTGGGCACACTAAAATGGTCGCGGACACCAATGGGGCTCAGTCGTTGACGATTAATTCATCTCTGTCATACAAAATTTTGACTTGGCTATATTAATAGTTAAATTCGCCTTACAAAGATATATACCTATTTCTCCTAACAGATTCATATGTGAGAGGCATCACTTTATTTTTGTGCAAGGCCCTATTTGGTATTGTAAATGCCGAGCATAGTCTACACTTCTTATAAAGCGGGATATGCCAGAATGCCAGTGTTAAATGCCACCTACATGTAGTAACGGGTACACACTTCTTACAGCGTCAGCTTGTTCAGTTATCTGGAATCGAAGCACAAACGAATTTTCTTTCCCTTCTGTACTAACACGCAATTGTTGCTCCATGGTCTCTTGGATTCTTCTATCACGGCTAGCGGTAGCATGTTTTCAATCTCGTAAGAGGGTAGCTTGCTAATCACTGAACTAGGTTTGCGCTGCTGAGAGCCAATGCCTTTTCACACTTGTTACTGTAATAACATATCGACCTACATATAGTTCCGCCACCTATTCCGAGAGAAGATCTGTAAACCAAAATCTCTCTAAAAATGCTTTAGAGCTGGTACTAGTTTAATTTGGTGGCGGTGAGTTATTTCCACGACAAGTTTACCAACCACGGAACACTTAGTATTATTTGCTGTTCTGATATAGCCAGATCACTTAATTGGAAAAATCTCATTCGCAAGGGTGAACATCGGGGATTTGGAATCAATATTCAACTGCATACGTCTCCGAAGATACGCTTCCTAGCAGCTGCATACTGAGCTGCTCGAACATGGTATGGTTGGTGGATCCTTAGTTTAGCTTGAGGTATCTGGCAAGGTGGGTAACATTGTCTACATGGGTCCGACTCAAATTTGATTTCAGTCTGAGTACTATAATCTGCTTTTGATGGTTCGGTTTCAAACTGCGGTTTTCCGACGGGTTACATATTGGACACTTGAGTTTATAGGTATTTTTCATCCCACATCCATAACAAAAGATGATACGCGCCTTAAGACAATCTTCGAACTGAAGGCCTAGCTCTTCGCAGTTCCAGCATTTACTGCAGGGCAGCAATTTCCTCTGGTTTTTCGGCGTCCGACTCATTAGAGCTCTGGAAAAAAGTATTCTTCACTGATTGGGGATTAACTTGTTTGCACTAAGGTAACGAAGATGGGGCTTTGAATGACGAATAAGATGTCGCACTAACGATTCTTCGACGGCTCGAAGCATTGACAATAGTTCAAAACTATCGAAAATTGTTACGTGACTGCTTGTTTCTCTTTTCCAAAACGATCCACAAAATCACTAAGCATCGAACAGCCGAAACTTCTAACAAATGAACAACTGTGACTCTTTAACGTGTGCGTATAATTATTTGCATTATCTCATAATTATTGACAATTGATCTTCTAGCTTATTTTATTATGTTTTTACAAAACATCTCCAACCTTCTTTATATAAGGTCATGCTAATGGACATGTCTCTCACTTCAACAGGTATGTATAATTATTATTTATATTATATATAATATTTATTTATTTATAATTTATTTTATTTATTTATAATTATTTGCTGATAATTAATATGATTTTCTAAAATTTCATTTACAGCCGAACAAATAAAAGAAAGGACGTCACCGAAAGCTAATGCCAACCGTCGTTGGAAACAACGTGGGAGAACAAACTTTATAAATATTTAGTTGAGCGATTGGTTGGCACGTTCGCGCACGTATATATGTGTTACCACGCCCAAAAAAAAGGGAAGGTGGGAAAGATTGGTATATAAAAAAAAAAAGAAATCAGTAGCTCTCTGGGGCGCTAAGGGCGATAGAAATAAATGCATTTTTTGAATATATACATATGTATGGATCGTATGGAATCGAAATTACTTCGTTTTTATACCCAGAACCCATTGAAATGGGTAAAAGGGGTATAATGTTTTTGTGCAAATGTATATAACAAATGTATATAAACCAATTCCGACCCCATAAAGTATATATATTCTTAATCAGCATCAATAGCCGAGTCGATCTAGCCATGTCTGTCTGTCCGTCCGTCCGTCCGTATGTATGATCGCAAGGGTCTCAGAACCTATAAGAGCTAGAGACTCGAAATTTTAGCTGAAGGTCCTCCTAGTACCCCCGCAGATCGAGTTTGTTTCCGATATTCGATAACTCGATAACCCCGTTTCCAAGTAATCGATAAAAATCTATATCGAAATACTGATTTTTGAGAAATTTCGGCAAATAATATGAGCAAAAGTCACCAAACTTGAAATGTAGCTTCTAGAATAGTATATATATATAACGTAAAATGAAAGACACCATTCGCAAACTGCCTGCTTCCACCACAAAGCTAAAAATCAAGATAATTATCCAACTTGTATTGCCCATCAATTAAGGCCACAATTAAAATGCTATTGTATTGTTGAATACACAAATATTCTATATTCAATTCTACAATAAGATGTAATGTCGAAAATTTCATTAAGATCGGTTAATAAACTCAAAAGTTATGTACGCGCGTGTTAGCAGCAGCCAGCGCAAATTCCAAAAATTTCTGTATACATGTACACACACACATTCATGCGCGTCTGCTTTGAATTCTATCAACAGCATTGTGCTGTGCTGCTATATTAATTGGTTTTCTTCTCAGTGCGTCCCAATTATTGGTGTGGCTCTTGAGTAGAGGCGGCGGCAAGCGGTGCGGTTAGTTGCGAGTTCGAACCCTGCCAAGGAAACAATTTTTTTTTTGTATTTTAATTTTCCTTGACTACTACTGAAGCAAATGCGCGCGTAGCGCGAGCTGCATTTGGTGTTGGAAGGAGAGGGTTCAGAGTATCCCCTAGTCGGGGAACCTTTTACTTGTTTTCTTTTCTTAGATGGCAGACGTAATAACTTTTGGGGCCTTTCCTTCACTGTCGAAGATCAATGAAGTTTTCTTAAAGGGTAATAGCTATGGATTGCATATATATGCGTAGGTACACATAAGGCCAACACACAAAGCTAAATTTAAAAATCCTTTCTCATTCAGGGGTCCCAAATATGAGTCTGCTTCGGCCTCTGCATGTTGCTCGGGGTGAGGCTGGCCGTTATAGAACGACTCACTCGGATGATGTGAGCGTGTTCTCGCCTGTGGCCGCTTCTTCGCTGTTGAAGCCCAGGATTTGGTGGCTCGTTTCGTCGTCTTGATTGTTGCGCCGAGGCTTGGCCGCGCTTAGGATCTCCGGCCCGGGAACATCTGGGGTGCCCCGGCAGGCGTCCTCCGGCGTGGGATTCACTGTAGTTCTGTAGTACACTGTAATTCCAGCAATATGTTTGCACTTAATAAATTTTGCTTTGTAATTTAGCACACCCATTGTCGTGATTAAGTTTAAGTTTATTAAAGTAAGACCGATAACTGGTGGCCGGCATGATAAATAAAAACTTTAAATAACTTTCGAGCTCGGCATACCCGCCGTTGACCACTGACAAAATCGAACTCCCTGCTGCACATTTGGGCAGCAACATCATAGGTGCCGAAATTCGGCACACGCATACATTTAACGGTGGTCACCGTTGCTGCCCATATGCATAGCTGCATTTTTGGGTCAACGGCCCAGATGAAGCCCAAGGGCATTTCCAAGGGTATGCGATCCGCTCTCCCTATAATCTCTTTAGGAGCGTATCGGGTGGCCAGTAGCAATCGCCCCTTTTCGATCCCCTTTTCGCGCCGTGGATCGCAAGCCCGACGTTGCCACTCTACAATTAATTGGACGCCGCTGTGTGCCCGGCTTCACCCCCGATACTCTGCCCATATGACAAAAAATTATCGGCGTGGCCGATCGAAACAGAGTATGGGCGCTGCCGATAGTGTCAAATGCAAAAACACCACGCAGATTATTGTAAGCAAACGGACGATTTGTTTACATTAATCTGCGTGCGCATTTGCTGAGATGTCAGCACCGGGACCGTTGCTGCCTCTGCAGTCTCTGCAGGAGTTCCATTCCGAAACTGAAGTTCCTGACGGGATCCGTGGCGTCCGCCTCCGTCAAACCCGCTGTCCCACTGTTCGAGCTTTAGGTACGCACCTTCGAATTCTTTAGCGTCCGCCTCCGGCGGAAAATCACCCGCTCTTCGTTTCTAGCCTGACGTC
>NW_026996057.1:0-1483 GCF_035044405.1 Drosophila montana | reverse complement strand
CAGTCTCCCGATGAACCTCGGTCTGGGATGTGGATACTTTGGCAGTACCGGCGGTGAAAACGTTCCGCTCTGGAGCCCTTCGTCATTCGGGATGGCCCTTGTCCCCGGGTCCGGCGCGATGTGTCTCGGTGGCTCCGGCTCCGAAATGTGCTCTATGGTCCCCAACGGCCTGAGCACATTGATTATTTCCTTCATCATCTCCAGGAAGCCCGATCGCATCTCATATCAGATGGACTCGCTGATGCCGGACAGAAGGGGTTGGCGATCGTTCACTGCCGACCTGATTATAGAATCGATGGGTGTTTTTGGGAACTCTAGGTTACCTAGATGCCCCTTCGCCGGGACCGCTCTCTCTGGACATCCTCGAAGGTTCATCGGCGTTCCCCCTCGATCTCCAGCAGGACGCGGCGGTGGCAATGCTGATGCTTCGTCAGCGTCTAAAAACCTATCGAATCCCTGTTCCTCAGCCATGAATGACTACTAACCACATGGCACTAACCTTACTTTAATAGCACCAATGCATTTTAATCTTACCGACCAACAACTACTATTTATAAAATTAATAAATAGCTACACCAAATTCCCTATCGGCGACAAATCCGGATAATATTTTCATATAATTAAATAAATAGATAAATAGATAAATAAATTACCACAATACTCACTATCGACAACAAAAATAACTCACTTTCGCCAACAAATCTTACTAATAGTTAATACATAAAGCAATAAATAAACATCAACAACAAAAATAACTCACAAATATAATTTTTTTTATGTTTTTAATTCAATTTCATATACTTTGGAGGAGGGAAGACAAATCCTAACAATGCTAACTTTTATACGCATAATCTGGACAGTGGCCAACATTTAAGCTTTCATCAAGGCATTCAAGAACCGCTACCTGGAAGTCTATATGGCTTCTGTCACACTTCTGTGCACATCTGCGGTATGCTGTGTCTCAGATGCGGAGCAGGATCGAATCTACATCGTCCTAGGTCACCTGTCTCCGAAGCTCTTATATTTACGGCCAGCACCCATCCAACATTAATATAGAATAAGAAAAACAAAACTAATGAATAGATAACATCTGACAAAACTACCCTCATATCAACCAATATCAATTTTTAATCATATCATAGGGCATCATAATGGAATCATAGGGCTGAACCTGCTAAAGCTGGTGGGAGCGGTTTTATGCCTAAAAAAAGGTATGTAAAAATTTGGTGCGACTTTGGAAGCGTTGCAGTACCACAAATGTGTGAGCGTTAATCACACGAGGAATAAAGAAGCCGAGGCGCCACCTGCGGTGAAGGCAGATTTCCTGCGAGTACTCCAACGAAACAACAAGGCTTTTGCGGACTCCAACGAGGCGCTGCCTTATAACACGGCCGTTGTGGCCACGATCCGTACGACCGACGAAAATGTGGTCTACTCAAAGCTATACCCTTATCCTACCCTTATATACCCTTATCATCGTACT
>NW_026996056.1:0-2188 GCF_035044405.1 Drosophila montana | reverse complement strand
ATTTTTCATTACCATTTTCATAACAGTAGTTTTAACATTTTAGGATTACGTTCACTGTTGCGCTATTGAGCTTTTTCAATAACTTTCACAAATAGAAATAATTAACTTTATTTTACTTCTTGTGTTCAAATTTGTTTATATATTTATTATAAGTTACGATAAGCAGGCAGACCCGCATTGGTCTGCGTTTATTATTTAAGAACAAAAGGTTTTGTAGGCAATCGAACCCGAATTGGTTCGTGCCAATTTAAGCGAAGCGACAATTGCGACAAATAAATATGTTTTTATAATGCATTTGGCCGATGCGTACCAAATGCACGAAGCGAACGAACTTAACTAGTCTCGACGCACAGCATCGAGGCCTTCGCGAAAGGTAATGTTAGGGCAATAAATGATCGTTACAGCGAAGAGCACCAGCTTAGTGTAAATAATCTTAAGAGCGAAATTTAAGCAGTTGCTTCGCATGCTGCTCTTATCAGTGGCGAGGTCGCTCCTGCTGTTTTGGCTGCTTAGCCAGACATTCTCCCCCGTTAAAAGGCATGGGCTTTCCACTGAGTCCTTGATGGGCAGTAGGCACAGCTTGTTTGCAGCTCTCCTTATCTCTCCTGTTGCGGTGCGCAAGATGGCTACGCGAGCGACTCTATCATTTCCCACGATTAGCTCCGTGATCCTCGCCAGTGGCCACCTTAGAGGCAGCAGATTTTCATCCTTATACACATACATACATACATACACATAGGCCTGGTTTCGGAGTATGCCATTTGGAGCGCTGTTGAAGCAGCGTTAAATATTCATCACGCCAGCGGGACCAAAACAGTTTTTGGAGGTGTGTTACGCGTTGCCAGCCATCCACACGATTGAATTGAAGGTGCATCACATCAGGCTCAACGAACAATGAGCTGGGTCCACCAATCAAGAAACGAGCTGGAGTGAGCACATCCTGGTCTGCTGGATATTCTGAAAGAGGAAACAATGGCCTGGAGTTAATTATCGATGCGATGTGGCAGATTAGGGTGCAAAGTTTTTCGGCGTTAAGAACGCAAGAGCCGACAGCACGATAAAAATGATGCTTCGCTGTCTTCACTGCTGCTTCCCAAAGGCCGCCAAAATTCGGCGATCGAGGGGGAATATACTTCCAATCAATGGAGTCAAACATGCAAAACTTGTGCACTGAGTCAATATGATTGCGACTGATGAATAGACGCTTGAGGTCCAGAAGCTTGTTCTTGGCGCCGACAAAGTTGGTAGCGTTATCCGACCATATCTGAGATGGCCTGCCTCGAGTTGATATAAACCTCTTGAGCGCATTCAAGAATGAAGCCGTCGACAGATACTTGACCAGCCCTAGGTGAACTGCTTTAGTCGCGAAGCAGACGAAACCTTGTGATGAGTCAATCTGTGATGGGATGGTGCCGTGGAAGAAATATTGGATGGCGAGCTTCGAAATCCCGCGAAGAGTTTTTCAGGCGCTCATTAACTCTAAGAACTGTCTTCTTTAAAGACACAGTGATGAGGAACAAAATATTTACAAAGTCCTACGGACTCTGGAGCGACAGGCGACATATGTCGTATTCCTTTAGAAAATTTGAATATTGAATCTTCAGGTCTGGACGATTTTGTAGTTTGCGTTCCAGGGTCAGGAAATGACGAAAGGCTTGTTGGTATGACTTCGCTTGAAGGGTAAATGAACCGAATATTGGCAACTAGGTAATCTGGTATGAGTCCTTAAGAAATTCTCTTCACAATCAGTTTCTTCCTTTGATGTGGTAGGTGTAATTTCCACTGCCAATTCATCAGCACGTTCTACAGAACTTGACTCAAGTTTGACCGCAGTATGCTTCGCCACCAATGTAGAACCACCCAAACGCGGTCTGCCACCAGAAATTAACCAACCAAGCCTTGTTTTCTGAAGACATGGTAGCCCTGGGAGAAGCTTTATCTGGCCGACGCTGAGAAGCTCATAAAACAAGCTAGCTCCAAGCAGCAAGTCCACGCGTTGTGGTTTAAAGAAAGACGGATCTGCAAGTTTTATGTTAACGGGAAGCAGCTTGACATAGCAAAATTTACGGTTTCCATTGTTCGGCATCTCTGCTCCAGAAACGTAGCCATATGCTCCCACGATGGTATCAAGTTGACGAACGTCGAATCCTCTAGCCTTTCTTCCCACTTGGCTTGTGATGATGGGTAC
>NW_026996055.1:0-4415 GCF_035044405.1 Drosophila montana | reverse complement strand
CCTGCTGTTTTGGCTGCTTCGCCAGACATTCACCATACTTTCAATCATGTCCATGACAACGGCACGGGTGACGGACTACTCGCACGCGGACTACACACCGATTATAGACGGGGACATTCGACTCTGAGACAGTTACGGATACTTACGTCACACTCCCAATCTCACGGACTATAGGACAATGACTGAGGAGACCATGACGGGAATTTTTCCACAATCCCATATGAGGAAATTGCTAGAAATTGACACTGGACATGTTGTCCGCTCTCGATGTGCACCATCGCAAGGTAAGAAGCCTTGACTTCTTGGGAACACTCCTTAAAGTTGTAGCGGGCACCCCGGACGCAAACGACTTCAGGAAAACAGAACTGATTCAGATGCAGCTGGTCACTGCAAGCAATAGACAAATTTCCATAAATTCTAGGATGCAGGAAAAGATTAATCAACTGACCGTCACTGTTAACAGAATTATTAAGTCCTCAAAAGAAAAGCAGGCCGATAATGGCCACCTCTTCGAAACCTTAAGCACACGACATAGAATGATGATATCAGATATAGGGATACCTATGCTTACTTTAACCTTAGAAAAAATAAATGTAATAAACCCAACAGTAATAGATCATTCAGATCTTATGAATATTCTCAACGACCAAATCACAGGGACCCCTATTATTGACATTTTGAAAGTATCTAATATTAAGGTAGAACTTAAGGGAACTCATCATTAACGATCGTAGCGCAATACTCACCTACGACGATTGCACTGCGATGAAGATAGATGGGACAAACCCTCGTCACCTTCTCGTCCCATGCCACCGTGAATGGCACGCGATACTTCAATCGCAAGAGCGTGCAAAATCAGTTCCCGGTAGTAGCGGCACCACCGTTGCTTAACATTAGCGGTCATGATTCGATACTCAGCCTTCCCTACATTCACTGCATGAATGAAAATAACCTTAACTACATCAAAGAGGTCAGAGAGTATTGCAGTCGGAAAAACATTGGCGATTTTCTTCGGAATTATGCTGTTGGCCTGTGCTGTGGGAGCTGGAGTCTACTGGCTCCATAGGCTGCTTATATTGATAAAATTGAATTCTTCAGTCTAAGTTTGGAACGTATCGTCCCTTGAAGTCTCCCCTTATTTAACTCATTTTTTAATGCAACTGGCAAAATCCAATGTTGCAGACATAAATGCACTAATTTGTATACACCTAAGTCTGTTTTTACACGGTAGATTGGTTCCAGAAAAACCGTATAAAATATAAACGGTGAAAAAAAAGACATTGATCGTATACAAAAATAGGTGATTGGTTGATTATCTCTAAAATCTATTAAAATTAGTGAAAAACAAAGATTGGTTAAGAGCAAATATTCATGTTTATTTTATTTTACACAAATGCTTATGTAACTATGCAGTTATTAAAGAAAAAAAAATATTCACTCTAAGCTTGAAAGTAACGTAAATTAAATGTATGACAAGCAGCTTGACGGCAGCTCCCGACTAGGGGATACCCTGAACCCTCTTATTCTTATATACACAAGATGCAGGACGCGCAACGCGCTCATTTGCTTTAGTAGTAATAAAAATAAATTAAAAAAAAAGTTCCCTTAGCAGAGTTCGAACTCGCAACTGACAACATTACTTGTTGCCGCCTCTTTGATATTGATAGAATTCAAAGAAGACGCGCATGAATGTGTGCGTGTACATGTATACAGAAATTCTTGGAATTTGCGCTTGCACATATTCTTTCGTGTTTCTTGATCGATCTTGATGAAATTTTCAGTAGTATATCTTATTGTACTATAAAATATTCGTGTATTCTCAAAATGGCAATTGTATTTAAATTGTGGCTTAATTAGATAGGCAATACAAGTTGGCTTACAAACATGATTTATAGCTTTTTGGTATTAGCGGGGAGGTGGCGATAGCTATAAAATGAAAGATACTTGATATATACATATATATATACTATTCTAGAAGCTACATGTCAAGTTTGGTGACTCTAGCTCTTATTATTTAACAAAATTGCAAGTCTCTAGCTCTTATAGGTTCTGAGATCCTTGCGCTCATACATACGGACAGACGGACGGATGGAAGGACAGACGGACAGATAGACGAACATGGCTACTTCGACTCGGCTGTTGATGCTGATCAATAATATATATACTTTATGGGGTCGGAGATGCTTCCTTCTGATTGTTACATACATTTGCACAAATACATTATACCCTTTTTACCCATTTTCAATGTTAAGGGTATAAAAACAATTATGTAAAGCAGCTATGTTGTTAACAAGAAGAAAAGGTTATTCACTTTTTGAAAAAAATTAAAGTGAAAAAGAAAAATAACTGAATGAATATAAAATCTTTTTTGGCTGACCTTTTATCTTAATACGTTAAAACTAATTTTAATGTAAAGTTGGAAAGCAAATTCACCTATTAAAAAATTATTTACCAAATGCGTCTGATTGCGTTGATAGTTAACAAAATATCAACACATTTCAATTGCTCTAACGAGTAAATTTGCTTATATGCACAAAAATGGAATTCACCTAAATTTGTGATAAGAATATATTTCAAAAAAATTAAGCTTGACAAAAAAATGTAAGCCCAAATAATTTAAAATCATTCTAAATGGTTTAAAATCGTGTAAAAAATGTAAAAATGTTTATTTTCAAACCGTGTTAAATTAAAACCGTGTAAAAACAGTATTACGTGTATACTGCTTGTGGTGCCCCATGCCGTCTCTGCTAGCTCTTTGTTGCTTTCGCGTGGACTCTTCTAACATTTTGACCTTGACGACTTCGAATTTGAGCAGTTCATCGCGTGTCTCAATCGCGATTTCAAAATTTTACCATGTACCTGGTAAACTGCTCAAACACATGATGACCTGCAACTCGTCATTGAGTTTAATGTCTAATTCTGCCAACTTTTCAATTGTCTCAACAAGTGAATTGACATATGCGACTACATCGTCACCCCTAACTGGACCTTTCTAATCGGTCCAACTGACACATAAATATCCTTTAATTTGATCCATACGGTTGCAGATGTTGGACCTGACTTGATGTGCATCAGCTGTGTTGGCTTCAGATTTAAAATTATGTAAGCCATCGCATTTTGGTCGACACTAATCCATTTTTCAGTATCCTCACCATTTCCTTCTGGCTTTACATATTTTCCACACACAACATTCCATAGGTCCGCCATCACCAAGACACTTTTCATGGCCATATGCCATACGTCATAATTGTCCTCACCAAGTTTTTCTATTTGATGCGACATGTTCGTTTTGACTATTTCACCATGTTCTTTTCGCACGAAACAAACTTTTCAAAATTTAACAAAACGAAGGTACTTATTTAACCGAAACAACGGGACCTGAGCTCATAACCAATGTTGGGATATTTTCAGCGTGCCTAAGATGCACATAGTGTTTTCTACACGTAGTGGTTCAGTAAAACGTTTAATAGAAACTTCAAGCATGAGTACAAATCCAAAAAAGTACTCAATTACAGAATGACTACTTTGCTGATACAATGTTGCCAGGTTATAAAGATGCTTAACAGCTTACAGTTACTATTTTGACACACAAGGACCTCTGAAAATGATTGTTTAGCCGATCGGTTTCAAGTAAATCTGACAAAAATTAAAACTTTGCCAACAAAATTGTTGATCCGCATTTTTCATGGAGCAAGCTTGGATTCTGTAAAAAGTATGAATTTGAATAAAGATTCTTAAAAATGAATTTGAGCCCGAACTTTCTTCGAAACTTAGCTTGAAACCAATCGGAAAGTAAACAAAATAGTTTCGGACAAAGGTTTTTCGCGATTTTCCCACAATTGCGGGTGGAATTTCCCAAAACCTCCGAGTAGATAGGAACTGTATGTTCTGGGCCAGGAAGTGACGTCAGAGTCTTATCAGCGCTGTGGGGACTGTATGTTCTGGGCCAGGAAGTGACGTCAGAGGCTTATCAGCGTTGTGGGGAGTGTATGTTCTGGGCCAGGGTTATCAGGGAGGAGGGGAGGGGAGGGGTAATCAGGGGTTTGTGGTTTGTGGTTTGTTTATGTTTGTGAAGGTCAAGTGAAGTCAAGATCAAGGTCAAGTTTGTTTATAAATGTTGAGTAGGTCAGGGTTGTTGTTGTTTTGAAATTGTTTTGAAGCGTGGGAAGATGTGGTTTGTGATCGTGTGCGTGTGTGTGTGTGTGTGTGTGTGTGTGTGCGCATTTGTTTACGCTGTGTTGTGCGGGGAATTTGGAGGGAGGGTGAGTGTTGGTTGGTTGGTGACACATGTGCGCACGCGCGCGCGCGCGCTCGAGTTGCTATGCTATGCTATCAGTGGCTTGTGGTGTGAGCGTGCCGAGTTCTTTGTGTGTGTGTGTGTGTGTGTGTGTGTGTGTGTGTGCGTGTGTGTGTGC
>NW_026996054.1:0-1502 GCF_035044405.1 Drosophila montana | reverse complement strand
CCTCCGGCTAGCGTGCTTCTTCACCACATTACTTACTACATGCAAAGCATATGGGTCTTTACACTTTTTATTCTGGCTATCGCATCTGTATGTTGTATGATGCTACAAGCAAATATTGAAAATGTAGGAGACTGAAGTATCTTCCTTCCGTTAAATAATCACGAATAATTTTGTTGTTGAAGTTACAGAAATATTTACAAAGTAATTTTTATATATTATAATTCCTTGTTTTCACGATTTTGACAGAAGCATCCCGGACTCCTTGCAACATATTTTTGGGACAGGATGTGGCATAGTGAAATTTGCAGGCTACGGCTACTAGAAATAATAGCTGTCGCTCAGGAGTTGCTAGCTTGAGCGACTGGAAGAACTCTAACGCTTGGTAAGAATGTCTCCCGAGTCTTCAGCGCCAAGCACTGTGGAGACTGTGGAGGACCAGTATCCGGAATTCAACGACCTAACGGGAGTGACGCATTCCAGATGCTGATCCATGTGAAGGATGACGGCCAATTGGAAACCCTTGGTTGTCCTGAACCCGATCGCTGGACCTTTGGTATTGGCCTGTTGCCATTTACTAAGGCCTTCTACAAATTATAATTTGGCTTGCTTATTTGGAATTGTTTAATAGTGTCTTAAAGGTTGTGCTTTAATTCTTTAAAATATAATAGTTTCTACAATATAACAAATAAAACAAGTAAGAGGTTCTAGTCGGGAGCTCCCGACTAGGGGATACCCTGAACCCTTTTAAGCAGAACGCGCTCGTTCTAATAAAAATAAATAAAAAAAAAAAGAATTCCCTTGGCAGGGCTTGAACTCGCAACTGACCGCATTACTTGCTGCCGCCTCTACGCAACAGCCATACCAGCCAAAAAAAAACAAATTAGTTTCCTCGGCAGCGTTCGAACTCGGAACTGACCGCGCTACTTTCCACCGCCTCTACTCAATAACCACACCAATAATTAAGTCTTTATGAGAAAAAGCGAATTAAAATAGCAGCCCAAAAAACAATACAATCGCAATTGCAATGATGTGACTCTAGCTCTTATTATTTACCAAAATTGCAAAAAAAAAAAAAGATTTCGTTATCGTTTTTATCGATTACTTGGAAACGGGGCAAGTTATCGAATATCGGAAACAAACTCGATCTGCGCGGACACTAGGAGGACCTACTGCTAAATTCCAAATCTCTAGCTCTTATAGGTTCTGAGATCCTTGCGTTCACGACGGGCGGACGGACATGGCTAGATCGATGACTCGGCTATTGATGCTGACCAAGAATATATGTATTTTATGGGGTCGGAGATTCTTCCTTCTGCCTGTTACGTACATTTGCACAAAAACATTATACCCTTCAATGGGTTCAGGGTATAAGAAAAAAAAACACACACCTTACCAAAGCTGAGGAATGCATACAGGAGCACACAGACGGCTACTATGCTCTTGCCCAAGAAGATTTAAATATTATATGTTATATAAATATGTTAAATAAATAAGTTATTTAA
>NW_026996053.1:0-1825 GCF_035044405.1 Drosophila montana | reverse complement strand
AAAAAAAAAACCGCTATCGAACTCCTGGAGGTAGCGAATTTACGCATTGGCTGTGCCGTATGCCGTATAAGCCAAAAAGTGGAACCGAGGCGATGTTTGAAGGGCCTGGACTTTGGTCACACAGCTGCACGATGCCGAAGTAAACACGACGTCTCGAAACTGTACTTCAACTATGGAGAAGCAAAGCACTCATCGAAGGAGTGCACCGGCAAGCCAAAATGCATTATTTGCACAAGGCACAAGACCACGAACACGGCACACAATACCCTTAGCAGGGCCTGCCCGTGGTTCATTAAGGCGTCGCAGCCAACAAATGAAGTTAATACAAATTAGCTTGAACCATGGCAGAGCAGACCAGGACCTACTCGCCGAAACTATACGGAAAGAGAACGCTGACCTCGCTATCGTCAGCGAACCATACCCACCCAAACATGGTTGCATTTGGATGCAGAGCAATGGAGGTGGCGCAGCAATTTGGAGCTGCGGAAGCCCACCAGCGCAGCTTACCGACAGAAAACAGCAACCGGATACACCAGAGCCAAGTGTAGCGAAATATATATATATAGCTGCTATATTGCACCCATCACAGAAATCCACGAGTTTTCTCACATACTGGACAAAATCACGGACGATGCACAAACCCGTTCACCAGTAATCATAGCGGGCGATTCCAATTCGTGGGCAATCGAATGGGGAAGCAGTAAAACAAACCAACGTGGGCACACTTCCGGCCAGTGGAGATGCCGACCACTATGCAAACCACATAGCAAGAACGGTAAAGGAGACATGCAACGCAGCCATGCTTAAAAAGGGAAGGCGTTTAAACGACCGCAGACCTGTTCACTGGCACATAGGAGAAGCAATTGCCTGGAAATGCAGGAACGCTACAGAGCGAAGAGGGCCGCACTTAAGAAGACCAACAAACACGGCAGGACGCCGCGTGGAAGAGCATATTCGCTGAAGCCGTCGCTTCAGAATGTGCAGGATGCCAATGCAATCGTCACCACGCTCTTCCCCTCGCAACCAAGGCTCCACACCACGCGGCCACCACGAATGCCGGAACGTTGGCGGTAAAATGGACGGACGCAGAGGAGGTGCTACAGGCCCTGGCCCGGGCTCAGCCAAACAAAGCCCCAGGACCAAATGGAGTGCCAACACCAGCCCTGAAACTTTCCAAGCAGCCAGCAGTTTGTGCAATAGATGCATGGAAGATCGCCGCTTGCTTACAAGGTGGAAACGCCAGAGACTGGTGTTGCTCCCAAAAGGCAACAAACCACCAGAGGACCCGTCTGTATATAGGGCACTGGGCATGGTCGACGTGGTTGGCAAACTGTTCGAGCGAATAATTTGTAACAGTCTGCACGACGAACTGGAGGGCTATCAGAACATCAGTTCCGATTCCAGAAAAACGCAGCACTGCCCAAGCCATCAGCCATGTGGTAGGCATCGCCGCCCAATTCATCGAGGGCACCCGATGGCGGAATGGGTCAAAAAAATACTGCCTCATCGCGACCTTGGACGTAAAGTACGCGTTTAATACAGCTAGCTGGATAAGCATTATACGCGCGCTGCATGGACTTCAGATATCCGAGTACCTGATCAACTTGATTACGGGCTATTTCTTCGATCGTGTGCTCCTGTATGACACCTCTGCAGGACAGCGGCAGCACACTATAATTATTGGCTTTGCGAACTACATAGCGGTGGTTACGGTCAGCAAGGAGCTGCCTGTGGTTGAGGAAAATATGAACACCGCTATCCGTCAAGTGGTGAACAGGCACGCGATCAATGGCTTAACACTGGCTGCCCACAAAACGGGCAGTAC
>NW_026996052.1:0-1585 GCF_035044405.1 Drosophila montana | reverse complement strand
CAGAAGAAGCTTCTCCACAAGCTAGCTTCCTTGCATCCCGCATCGATCAAGCGGCGCATCGCGGCGCTCCACTCGATGTTGTCAAAGGCGCCCTTAAAGTCCACGAAAAGACCAAGTACGTATACCGCCTGGCTGGTGGCAACGCTGGTCATCACGTGTTTCCAGGCGTCCTCGACACAGCGTCCAGGTCGAAAGCCAAATTGCCATCTATTTCCATCCAGAAGCACCTCCTTCATTCGATTAACCATGATCCCCTCATGATCCCACATAGAAAGACAGACAGAAAGGCAGACAAATAGACAGGAAGGCAGGCAAATTGACTCGCAGACAGTCAGACGTACGGCAGAGACAGAAACAGATAGGCCGACAGACAGGCAGACAGACAGGCAGACCGACCGGCAGACAGACAGACAGGTGTGAGAACAGGCAGACAGACACGCAGACCCACAAACTCGCAGACATACACACACAGGAAGAGAGAGAGAGAGATACACAGACAGGCAGGAATACCTACAGCCTCGCAGACAGACACACCGGCAGAGGCAGACATACGGACAGATAGGCACACAGATTGTCAGACTGGAAAATAGACAGACAGGCAGGCATGCAGACAGACATTCAGACAGATAGACATAGAGAGAGAGAGAGAGAGAGAGAGAGAGAGAGAGAGAGAGAGAGAGAGAGAGAGAGAGAGAGAGAGAGAGAGAGAGAGAGAGAGAGAGAGAGAGACCTATTGACTCGCAGACAGATAATTACAACTACATATTCGTAGACAAACAGACAGAAAGGCTGACAGGATGATAGGCAGTCCGACAGACAGACAGAGAGACAGACAGAAATACCTACAGCCACGCAGACAGACACACCGGCAGAGACAGACAGCCAGAAATACAGACAGATAGGCATACAGATAGGCAGTCCGACAGACAGACAGAGAGACAGACAGAAATACCTACAGCCTCGCAGACAGGCACACCGGCAGAGACAGACAGGCAGAAATACAGACAGATAGGCATACACATAGGCAGACTGAAAAAAGAGACAGACAGACAGGCATACAGACATACATTCAGACTTACAGACAGACAGATATGTAGACAGAGACACCGGCAGACGGGCACACAGACAGACAGGCACACGGATAGACAGACAGAAGGGAGACAGAGAGACCGGCAGACAGAAAGACAGGTAGGAAGATAGGCGGACGGACACATAGAAAGACAGACAGAAAGGCAGACAAATAGACAGGAAGGCAGGCAAATTGACTCGCAGACAGTCAGACGTACGGCAGAGACAGAAACAGATAGGCCGACAGACAGGCAGACAGACAGGCAGACCGACAACGGCAGACAGACAGACAGGTGTGAGAGACAGGCAGACAGACACGCAGGACACCTACAGCCTCGCAGACAGACACACCGGCAGAGACAGACATTCAGAAATACAGACAGATAGGCATACAGATAGGCAGACTGAAAAAAGAGACAGACAGACAGGCATACAGACATACATTCAGACTTACAGACAGACAGATATGTAGACAGACATCGGCAGACGGGCACACAGATAGACAGGCATACGGGTA
>NW_026996051.1:0-642 GCF_035044405.1 Drosophila montana | reverse complement strand
CCCAGCGGACCAAACTGTCGCAAATGATATCACAAACTGGTGAAATGCGAGAGTTTACCCGACAAAACTCTCGCAATCGCATCATGAAACGATAGCAATATGAATCATATGTCGTTCAGTTTGTGGCAGTCAAAGTTTCATTTACGATTGTCGCCAGAAATACGGCTAGCGAGCCTTTTGTGATATGTTTTGCGAGCCTTTTCTGATCTTTCTAACGAGTCTTATAAAATATTTTCTGTGATACGTTTTTGATTCAAAATAGCTTTAAAAAAAATATTTTTTTTTTTAAGCTGGTAGCAATATTAAAAAAGTCTCTTAAATGATAAGGCAAAAGGCTCGCTGGAAATATGTTTTACAAAACTTCTTTTTTAATAATGCCCATTTTGTTCCCATAAAAATGTTGCTTGTTATTTTTTTTTAACATTCATTTTAAAATCAAATTTTATTTGAAAAATAAATAACATTTTAATTGATTGATTTAAACTAATTTCTTAATTATAATAAAAGTTTATACATAAATAAATTAGAGTAATTTAAAACTATTTTTCATTAATATTATAAATGATAATTATTATTAATATTATATTATATTATAAAATTATATTTTAATTTTTTTGGCATCAGCCTTTTCTATGCGCGACA
>NW_026996050.1:0-3044 GCF_035044405.1 Drosophila montana | reverse complement strand
CACAGCAATAGCAAATCAATCAAACTAAATCGACGGAAAAATGCTCGAAAAACTAGCCGACAATGTTCGGCTAGCTCTCGCTCCATACAACAAGACGCCTCACGTAGCAATCAAATTGCTAATCGTTGCTCCATTCTGTCAGAATCGGATTTTGAGGCACCTGATCAACAATCGTCACAACAGCCTCAACGGCTACAATCACACAATGTCCCTTCAATAACAAATAATTGTTTAGCTGACGCTGTTCAGGCTGCTTTGGCATCCACCAAACGGCCAATAGCGACAGACATTGTTTCAAACTTAGAGCAAATAGAGTCGGCAAATGTAGTTGCCACCGCTGCTTCTACGGCTACTACTTCGGCGATTATTCCAAATCTCACCACAGCCACTTCATATTCTCTATCTACTCTTCTTTCATCACAACAACAACAACAACAACTAAATCAAGAACAGGTTGGTGATGGCACTGTTTTGGCCCCTGCGGGTAAAAACTATAAGCCGCCACAAATATTTATCGATAATATTATGCAACCAAATCAAAACGGCATAGAAGCACTTATTGCCAAACTTAACGGCCACAATCCGCCCATAAGTGATTATGGGCTGAAACTAGGTGGCCCGGGCACAGTGCGAATTTTGCCAAAAAACACTGAAACTTATTCGAACATCATAAAAGTCCTTGAGGCAGATCAAACATACCACTATAACACATACCAGAGGCGGGAGGAGCGTTCATTTCGGGTAGTAGTGCGTGGCATACATGCCACTACTAGCACTGATGCTATCCGAAATGAGCTGTCTTATATGGGATATACGATCAGAAGCGTATACAATCCCAAATATAAGAATCGCAACGGCTCGGGTATATATCACCCAAATTTATTTTATGTAGAATTGGCTCCTAATCCTGCAAAAAATCGCACCATTTTCAATGTTCGCACACTATGCAAGTATGTCGTCCGATTTGAGTGGCCAAAAATTGACGACAATAGATTGCCACAATGCCATCGGTGTCAACGGTATAATCATACAGCACGATATTGCCGACACTCCGCACGCTGTGTTAAATGCGGTGATGGTCATTTGACACACACATGCACTAAACTGGCCAATCTTCCAGCCAAATGTGCCAATTGTGGCATGGAGCATACTGCCAATTACAAAGGTTGCCCACTATATCTTGACCTACTCAACTCCAAACTATTGGCCATGCCCAATAGCAAAATAACAAATTCCAAAATTCGGCCAACTCAACAGCCGAATTTACAGCGGCGGCATAAGCAACCGCAACGTCAGCCATCTGCACAGTTGCAGTTGCAACTTATGCAACAACAACAACAAATACCATTGCCAGTGCAGCAGCAACAGCAGCTGCAGCAGCAACAAATGCATATGCCTATGCCAATGCCAACGACCCTTAATAAAAGCAATAAAAAGAAGAAAAAACAAAATAAAAAGCGAAAACAAAATATTGGACAAACAATGCCGCAGCCTATGCAACAACAACAACAACAACAACAGTCAATTGTTGGCATACCGTCCGCAGCTTCCATCATACCTGTCCAACCAATCATCGCTAACGCAATCAATTCGGCAAAAAATGCCAAAAAAATCAAAGCCTCCAACAATTTAGATCCTCGCGCCAGACTAGCGCACATTCAAAAGTTGCAACAGCAACAACAACAACAACAGCAACGTCAAATGGGGCGAGAACAAATCGTTTCCATGCAGCGCCAGCTGCTCGACAATATGTCGAATCGGCAACCAGTAGCTGCTGACCAATTGCCCATCGGGCAACAACAACAACAGCATTTGCCTGAACCAATGCAAGTTGATATTGGTCAGCGTCAGCAATCGCTGCCATTACAACAATGGCAACAACAACAACAAAAAGCTACTCCTCAAAACAATCAAGAAAATCAAATGCTGCTCCAAATGGCGCAAAAGCAACAACAACAATTAGACAAGCTGATGGGCTGGATGATGCTTATGCAGCAGCAAATGCAGGGAGTCCTTCGCCACGGCGAAGACTCAACACTGCCGGCTGCATCCTCATCCAACTCAAACTGAACTGATCTGACCTCAGATCGGGTTGGTTGAACGGGGATCTTCTATACCTGGTTCCATTGGCTTATCAATTCATCCTATACAAGCAAATAAAACGCTTTCGCCTTTGAGGGTGAAATGGGGGGAAGAATCATGATGGGAAATTTTACTCCTTCACACTTACCTTCATATTTACCTTTTTTCCTTTTTTAAATTTTTTTATAATTTTCTTTTTCACTTACCTTTTACTTACCCAATTTTCAATTACATATCCTTAATTTCTCATCATAACCTCGTTTTTTCCATTCACTTCAAAATAAAAACAGAAATTTTCTTCTATACTTACCTGCTCATATCTGCATTTCTCAATGCAAACAACATAATTTCAACTCTCAAATCAACAGATCAAAATGAGCGCGCGTGCGTGTCAGCAGCTGCTATGCAATTCACTTGCTTAGCCAAAATTTGCCAACTCGCTCCACACACAAATCTCCTTACGCGCCTATGTGCTGGCGCACAAACTTACATGCATACATATGCGCACAAACATGCGCCCATCTATATTTGCATGCGACGCATGCATAGGCGCATGCACAATACACATGCATACATGCATACATGCACACACATACTCGCATGCGCACGACACAAGCGACACAAGCGAATAGCTCTACAATCACTCTGCCCGGCTGATCTCAGCCCAATTCTCTCTGCCCATCCCACAAACAACTGGCAACAACAACAACATCGCAGCAGCATCAGCACAGCTTTGGTTGTTTCAGCATTTCTTAATGCTTGCCACTTGTACATATCGTGATGGGTCGAGGGGGGAGGTGGCAGCTTTTTTCTTCACATCTCAACAATAATAACGATGGTACCTTTGCGCTCCATTCAGCTGGCGTCGGTCACCATCATCAACATCGCCAACAACATCATCATTATTAAAAATTTTCATCATCATCATTACAATTATGCTCAAGCATAATTCGCAAAATTCA
>NW_026996049.1:0-1078 GCF_035044405.1 Drosophila montana | reverse complement strand
TGTTCCGAAAAACATATGCTTAAAAACTTAACTGATGTTTTTAAGAAATGTAGGAAATTCAACCTGAAGTTACATCCTGAAAAATGTTCATTTTTTATGCACGAAGTCACATTTCTGAGACACAAATGCACCGATAAAGGAATTTCGCCAGACGACAAAAAATACGACGTCATTAAAAATTATTCAGTCCCACACGATGCGGACAGCACTCGATGATTCGTTGCATTCTGCAATTATTACAGACGTTTTATAAAAAATTTTGCCGACTATTCTCGTCACATAACAAGATTATGTAAAAAAGATGTTAAGTTCGAATGGTCAGCCGACTGCCAGCATGCCTTCGAACATCTTAAATCGGCACTAATAAACCCAATATTATTACAATACCCGGATTTCAGCAAAGAATTTTGCTTAATAACTGATGCAAGTAAGCAAGCTTGTGGAGCGGTTGTATCTCAAAACCATAATGGGCTCCAACTCCCAATTGCTTATGCATCACGTTCATTTACTAAGGGAGAAAGTAATAAAAGTACAACAGAACAAGAATTAGCAGCAATACACTGGGCAATTACACATTTTCGACCATATATTTATGGCAAACATTTTACAGTCCGAACAGATCACAGACCATTAACATATTTGTTTTCAATGGTCAATCCTAGTTCAAAGTTAACACGTATGCGGCTCGAATTAGAAGAAAACGATTTCACAGTAGAGTATCTAAAGGGTAAAGATAACTATGTAGCTGATGCGTTATCAAAAATAACCTTCAAAGACTTACAACTTAAAGTCCTGAAAGTCACTACCAGGCACCAAAGTAAACAAAAAAACTCCTGCGCAGGAAAAAAGTAGTAGTACGAAAAGTAGTGGCCTTGCTTATATTAAATAATATATGTTTCTTCAAACATGGAAGAAAAATCATAGCAAGAATTGATGTTAGCGATCTGTACACCAATGGAACATTTGACTTAGGTCAGTTTTTCCAAAGGCTTGAAAAAGAAGCCGGTATACATGAAATCAGCCAACTCAAACTGGCACCGAGCGAAAAGATATTTGAATTAATTTCCTAGTCGACCTA
>NW_026996048.1:0-50196 GCF_035044405.1 Drosophila montana | reverse complement strand
TGCGCACTACAATACTTAAGTGCACATAACATACTCTCTCTCAGCGCGGCTCTCAATGCTGCATACATATATAAGTATATAATATAACCGCTCCGCTGCCTGCGTTGCTGGCAGCGCAGTTCCCGCGGTCTTAGCTAAGTAGTACCTAAGTAAAGATTGTAAGAATTATTCAGACACAAAGAGCCACAGAATAAAGTTTGCATTGGAGCAGAAGCTCCAATGAATAAAAGAACAACTATTGGAACATTTTACTACAGTTTAAACACGCCACAGACTTGTTTTGCACACACTGTGCGCGGGCCATAGAAGACGCTGAACATGCTCAACGGGAGTCAAATTTTTGGGAGACCTTTTATAGTCAACGACTCACTAGATATCCTACTAAGCTCGCTAAACAATTGGATTGCTATTAGCACCACAACTGCAGAGATAATTAAATCCTTGCGTCGCGCTGAAAGACAGCGCAATCGTCAATCATAGATGAGAATCTAGCTGAGGCTTTCATGCCATCTCTCCCTCGTGAAGTGATACCCATCGGTGGTGCCATGAGAGGGATACGGTGAGTGGGTGGTTTTTTAGTGGGTGCAAGTCCCACACTTTTGGGCTTTAAATGCTTTTCCCTCCTATTCAAAAAAAAAAAAATCACACACACAAACACACACACGCACACAGTCGTGTGGCAAGCGGCCTATAGAATTGCTTGTCGTATGAGGCGACTGAAATGACACGGGGATGTAATTGCACGGAAGGGTGCCTCTAGCAGGCGAAAAGATTCTTATGCCATTAACCTGGCAATGGCCAGATCGATTCCGTTCCTGTGTAATTAGAACAACTCGTGACCTACGGTAGTGGCCAGGTATCCCTTGGATAGACGCTGCACACCCGTGACGCTCCTAGCTAACACCAGAAGGCGACTGAGACTGAGTAGCGTCTTAGGTTGCGAACTCTGGACAACCCCACACGACTAGACGACTCCTGGGCTGACGGCGGACAATATTCTAGCATCTCAGTAAGCGGAGTGAAATCTGGCCGAAATGACTGCTAGGCTAATGCTGTTACCAACCCCGTCCCGTTAAAACATGGCAAATCTCCAAGCACGCTCCTCGAATCCTCGCCATTAAGTTAGCAGTACAGGTTCAGATGTAATATTCCTGATTAACGCGGATCTGGCTCTGAACACTCGACCCCATGAAGGCGGGCGTCAACCCTTGCTAGGCCTCACTGCTTGCAAAGACAACCATGAGATCTTAACGCGACTGTACAACGAACGAGGACAACGGCTTAGGAATTGGGACCCAACAAAATGAGCACAACTAAAACCCCACAAATGAAGAAGAGCTGTGATGCTTTTGCAAAGAGCAGCAGAATGGTGGGATCACCAGTAGGTGTAGCAACAGCCGTCCCTGCAGAGACGAACTCTGAGCGGGATCAAACGACGGCAACTCAACGCAGCTCAGCACTTCAAGAACTCGGGCACAGGATCTCAAAGCTGGTAGACATGCTCAAAGATGGCAAGCTACGCTCCATCAACCAGCCCATGCGAGACTCAATAGAGAGAATCAGAGTGCTCTACGAGCTGGCGGCCATTCAGCTACACGATGAAGGAGCCAAGGAGGTCATTAGGACGCACTAGTCGTCTCAAACTTATCCACTATTCAGGACGATGGTAGACGTCAAGTGGAAGCAGGCCACAGTACGGACGCCCCAAGCAAAGTGAATCCGAGGACCAGTCGGTAGTCAGGGTACCGTAATAACGGTGCTGGAGACACCGAGCCCCAAAGTGGATGGCGACAGGTAGGCGGAAGGAGGTCACCCATAAAAAAAAGGATGGAGGTCACCCGGAAAAAGGGCGTGGGATTGCTTAAGGAGGAGACGCGACCGGATGCTAAAGTCATATCGGCAAAAGCGAAGTGAGCTGCTCAGAGATACTGAGGAAAGTTAAAGCGGACGAGAAGATGGGCGAGCTCGGAAAAGCGGTGATAAAAATAAGGAGGACACAATAAGGAGAACTGCTATTTCAGCTTAAAAATTCTGGAATACCACAGCACTTAGGAGCCTAATGGGCGAAACCCCAGATGAAAATGCAGAGGTCCAGAAGCTGTCCCACCGAGTGTCTTTTGAGTGCGAGGCGCTGAGGGGTCAAATCCAAATATTGGACATGGCCCCAAAAAATATTAACCTCTGAAAGGCGTATGGCCAAACACAGACGGCTACGATAAGACTGCCAGCGGAAAGCGCGAATAAGGCCCGTTCAGTAGGTTTCCTGAAAGTAGGCTGGGTCAGCTCAAGGATCCGCGGGAGGATAAACATCACCGGATGATTCCGATTCCTCGAGTTTGGATACCTTCCACGACACTGCAAGAGTGAACTGGACAGATCGAATATGTGCCGACGATGCGGAGGAAATGACCATCTGGCTAAGGACTGCAAACAAGAGCCACAGTGCATGATCTGCGAGGATAGGAATACGGACTTCACACACATTGCCGGCAGCGGCAAATGCCCCGTCTAAACACGGCAAAAGCCCCATGCTTAGGAGTGCCCTGGCCAACAGAAAATGAAGTTTACACAGGTGAACCTCAACCATAATCTGCGAGCCATAGAAGCTTATCGCTGGAAGTGGCTGGGTGGCAAGTAAATGCGGTAAAGTGGCCATTTGGTCCCTCAAATCACCGCTCCATGAAGTCAGAGCAGCAAACGACGGATTTGTCAGAGTGAAAATTAATTAAATCACCGTTTACAGTTGCTACGCACCCCCAAGCTGGGAACTGCGGCGGTTACAACACGTGATGTAGGAAATATCAGAAGACGCTCTTAACAGAGCTCCCCTCGTCATAGCCGGAGACTTTAACGCGTGGGCCGTGGAATGGGGAAGCAAGGAAACCAACGCGAGAGGGACCACCCTGCTAGGAAAGGTCGCGGCGACCGACTTGGGCCTTGTAAATGACGGGCAGGACCTCATGGACTGCAAGGCCGGTAGAGGCTCTATTATCGACCTCACCCTGCTCAGCAGCTCACTTTATAGGCTAACCACATGGAAAGTCAGCAATGTACTTACATTCAGCGACCACCAAGCAGTACATTTCGAGATCCAAGGGAGAGGACGGAGAAAACAGCAGCCCAAAACAACGACGAGGAAACCTGCACGGATTCTCTACGCCATGCTCGTTGGACTTGGGTCAGAAGAAGAAATGGTCAGAAGAAGAAATGGCGTGTCGGCTCATGGAAAACATCTCGGATGCGTGTGACTTATCCATGCCCAGGAGGAAGCCAAACAAAAGAGGAGCACCT
This sequence comes from Drosophila montana, assembly GCF_035044405.1. NCBI lineage: Eukaryota > Metazoa > Arthropoda > Insecta > Diptera > Drosophilidae > Drosophila > Drosophila montana. The sequence goes on along the minus strand of NW_026996048.1, from coordinate 46,905 downwards.
TGCTACTGGTGGAACGAGGAAATCAGCGACCTAAGGATGGGCTGCCTACGTGCCAGAAGGCGCTATCAACGTGCCCGAGGACGCCCAGACTTTGCATCTCGGCTGGATGACCTGCGGGCAGCCAAGCGAGACCTCAGGAGAAGTATTAAACAAAGCAAATCCAGCTGCTTCCAACAAATATGCGATGAGGCCGATGTAAGCCCGTGGGGCACGGCGTACAAGCTTGTCACGAAGAAGATACGCAGTGACCTGCCCTACCGCACTTGCCACCATAGTTGAGGCACTGTTTAACCAACACCCACGATTGGAGATCGTCAACTGCTCACGCAGCACGGAGCTTGTGCAGCAGGTGTCGGCAGATGAAATGGTAGTGGCAAGCAAAAAAACTAGGCGACAAAAAGGGTCCAGGACCAGATGGGGTGCCAAACAAGGCGCTAAAGTTAGCCATGCTGACGAAACCCGACGCCTTCGCTGAGACATACATTAGATGTCTATAGGACGGTGTATTTCCTAAGAGATGGAAGCGGCAGAAATTAATCCTTCTACCGAAAGGGGACAAGCCAATAGAGGAACCCTCAGTGTACAGGCCTATCTGCCTACTAGACACGGCGGGAAAGGTTCTGGAGAGGATCGTGTACAACCGACTACTGAGTGTTGTTGTCCAAACAGCAATACAGATTTCGCAAGGCAAGATCTACGGTCGACGCAATTAAGGCGGTGGTCGATATTGCTGCTAAAGCAATAGATGGTACCCGATGGAAGTGGGGAGACAAGGAGTATTGCGCGGTGGTTACGTTGGACATCCGCAATGCCTTTAACTCAGCAAGCTGGTCTCGCATACTGGAAGCCTTCGACCGAATAGGGATACCGTCCTGCATTTTCCGTATAATGATACTTCTCCGATCGAGTATTGAGTTATGATACGGAAGACGGTACTAGGAGTTACATGGTCTCGGGAGGGGTACCACAGGGGTTGGTTTTGGGGCCACTCCTGTGAAACATAATGTACGACAAGGTGCTCAGAGTGCAATTTCCCCAGGGATGCAGAATCAAAGGATTCGCAGATGATCTGGAATCGTGGTGGGCAAAGAAATAAAAGAAGTAGAAGCGGCAGCGAATGTAGCGATAAGGAACGTGGCCAGCTGTATGCGCACTCCGCACTATTTCTGGATTCCGGACGGTATCGGACGAGGCAGCCACAGTCTTGGCAGGAATGCTGCCAGTAGATATATATATATATATATATCAAGGAAATGGAGAGAATATACATAGCCCGAATAGCGACGGGCGACGCCGTCTCAATGGATGTCATTCGACGATCGGAGAAAGCAGCATCAATGGCAACTTGGCAGAAGAGATGGAACACAGCGAACAAGGGGAGATGAACACACTGGGACTGGTAACGATCATGCTGGAAGGAGAGGACAGCTGGAAAAAGTCAGCTCATACTAGTCATCCAAAAGGATCTGAGACTGCCTAAATAGGCAACTGTACTTTGATACGCATGCTAGACATTCTGACCGTTATGACCTGTCATAAAACCCTTTAATCGCAATTTTTACAATGTATTTAAATTTAAAAAAAAATCACTTGCGTTTTCCCATATCATAGTGCAAGACCGTGCCAGTCGCCCAAATTTACGCACCCATTGATGATAATATCTCTGTCTCAAGACAAACCCTTGATCGGCTTATTCGCACACATTTGTGTGTGTGTGTTTTTTTTTGTTTATTGGGAAAAACAGGTTTAACATTGTAAGTTGTAAACTAGCGAGTTGCAAGAGGAAAATAGAACATTCAGAGAAAGACAAGACAGTTTATAGTGAGGGGAAAGTTGTAGTCCGCTTCTGCGGGACAACCGCAAAGTAATATTTTGCAGGGCGGGGGACAGCTGTATATCAGCCGCTCATCAGTCGATGACGCGTCGGATACTCTTCCCTCGTCGCAGCTCCTTTATTATAGCCGATGCCATGTTGGCAACGGCTGTCCATTCATTTTCGGTGGCCATCATTCGCGCCACGAGATTTTCCAGGGACAAATCGTTTCTGCCCGCCGTCGCTTATTCCCGCTCGCGTCAATAGAGTGGGCAGTAGAACACGGCCGTACCCACAGTGCCCGCAAAAGGGATCGTCCTCATGTTAAAAACCTGTACGCCTTAAAGCAGCTATGCCCAGTCAATATATGGGCAAGACATTGGTCTACATCGCCGTGTAGTCGCTGTATCCAAAGCTTCAGGTTTGGGATTAGTCTGTGGGTCCATCTGCCATTTGAGCTCGCATCCCATTTGCTTTGCCATTGCTCGATGATATTGTCCCTCAGTTGCCTATTGATGATTGCCCCACTCTGCCTTTCGGCCGCCATCAGACCGAGTGGGATCGTGCCTGCTAGTACTAAGGCCGCGTCTTCAGATACTGTGCGGAAGCAGGTGGCTACACGCAGTGCACATCGTCGATATGCGGCCTTGCATCCTCGGCTGTAAGATGCAACCTCCATTGCGGGGGTTCATATGTTGGAGCCGTAGAGGATTGTGGACGTCACCACATCAGCGATTTGCTTTCTGCTCCTCTGCCTTGGGCCTTTGGTATTCGCCATCATTTGGCTAATGGCAGTTGTAGCCCCGGCGGCTTTGTGGCTAACGTACTCCAGGTGTTGTTTATACGACAGTCTGTGGTCTATCATGATGCCAAGGTATTTGATGGCGGGCTGGACGCCGTCTCAACTAGAACTGCCTCCGACTTCTGCTCCGCCATCGTGAGTCCGTGCTGGACAGCCACTTAATAGCCGCACTGCTCCTAAGAGTGACCTCGTCGAGTTTCTTCGCCACAGTTACAACAGCAATGTCATCGGCGAACCCAACGATTGTGTTGCACTCTGGTAGGCAAAGGCGCAGTACTCCGTCGTACATGACGTTCCACAGTAACGGCCCGAGAACAGAGCCCTGGGGAACGCCTCCAGTTACACTGTCGTGTCGCTGGCCGTCTTTAGTGTCATATTGTAGCACTCTGTCCTGGAAGTAACTGGTATCTATCTTTATTATCTGGCTCGAGATGTGTCTTTCTGTTAGACCTTCTAGAATTTTCGTCCATTTGGCTGAGTTGAACACGTTCCTGACATCCAATGTACAGACTAGGCAGTACTGTTTGGTGCCTCCTGCCCATCTTGTGCCATGGATTGCTCCTTCTGCTAGTTCAGCCACGGCGCTGATGGTATCCGTGGTGTTCCTGTGTTTTCTGAATCCAAATTTGCATTCAGACAGCCCATTCACTTCAGCAAGCTTGCATTCTAGGCGATAGCAGATTATCTGCTCAAATATTTTCCTATCGCGTCCAGCATACGCTGGGAGCGGTATGAGGAGTTATCATCTAGTTCCTTGCCGGGCTTCGGGATAAGCACAAGTCGCTGGAGCTTCCATCTACATGGTACTTTGCATTCCGCGATACATTGGTTGTACAGCTCCACGAATCTTCTGGGGTGTGCAGCGATGACAGCTGTGATTACACCGTTCGGTATGCCGTCTGGTCCAGAGGATTTGTCGGCCTTTAGCTTCGCAGCAATGCTCTGTACCTCATTGTCGCCGGTGGGAGCACAGTCGTCTATTCCATTTGCTGGGAGTTGCTGTGCAATTCCAGATGGCTGCTGGGGAAAGAACTATTTGTTTCAACTGAAAATCTTGGCATCGCCTCGAATGCCAAGTCATTCTACCATAGGAAGGAATCTTTCCAGGTCCAATGTGTCCATCTTGTATCCAGTGATTTGGAGCCATCTACTGATGCCTCTGTTTCCAGGTTGGGAGGTGTCCGTTATCACCGCAAAGTGATCGCTGTGGGTTTATACATCCGATACATGATATTTGGCGTCACGGACAGTGTCCGGGCTGGCAAACGTCAGGTCTATGACCGACTCGCGACCCGCTTTGCTGTAAGTGTTTCTTGTGCCGCTGTTCAGCACACAGACATTCAGCGAGGCAAGTGTGTCCAGCAGGTTGGTTCCCCTTGGTGTCCTTCTGCTGCTGCCCCATTGTGTAGCCCACGCATTGAAGTCGCCGGCGATTATCACTGAAGATTTGCCGTGCGCGTCCTGTGCGATGTCTTCTACGATGGCTGCGTACTCTGACAGACGGATGCTTGGTGGTATGTAGCAGCAATAAACGTATACGCGCCCACATTTCGCCCTAGCAAACCCTTTGCGAGCAATCCATTGAGTGAGCTGGTATGGTGCCTGTCCGCAGCTCCATAGTGCTGCTCCAGCGTCCAAGCATTCGTGTCACACTCCGATATGTTTGGGAGTATACGGCTCGCTAATGATGGCTACATCAATTCTCTTCCCTAGGGCTGTTTGTGCAAGCAGATCCTGGGCTGCTCTGCAGTGATTTTTTAAGCGCTTTGTAGGCCTTGTTATACTCTGGGCAGTTCCTGCTCAGTAGCTGCTCATCTAATACATGTCTCCTTTTCAACCGGATGCTGGCTCTTGCACCTGGTGGATGTATGGCCGAATCACAGTCATCTGTAGCATCTCTTTGGCTCGATTATGAGCCGAAGTATTTGGCATATAACCCAACCTATACGGATCCTACCGGCTTCGAACACTTTCGTAGCTAGGCTCAGTTGCAGGGCCAGCGTTGTGATCTGTGTTCCTCCGTAGGTCGTCCAGTGAAACATCTGTTTTAACAATTTTTAGCACATCCGGGTATGGCATGCATTTTGTGCACTTGACCAGGATTACATCCGTGTGTGTGTGTGTGTTTTTTTTGTTTTTTTTTTGTGCTCTGTTTATTACGAATAAAGTATAATAAATATGTTAAATTTTATGCTTAGGATGTAGTTGGGAGGATACGTGATGATTAGGTAGCGTGGATTGACTGCGGAACGGCCTCAAAGCATTGCTTCACACGCATGTTGTTGCTACCCAAACTTCCTGAGCTCTCCGTCTGCGGCGCTTGACTCACCTGAGATCCAGCATTACTTCTGCTGCAAAGGTGCTGGTTGCTTCCCATTTTTGTGCGGTCTCTAACATGTTCCTGACCAAGTTGTCCACCGTCATAGGTCTGCCCATGCTGTCCTCCAGTTCCTGCCTGTTCGCTGAAAACCGTCCACACTCGAAGGTGATGTGGTTGGCGTCCTCTGCGATTCCTCTCTCCTTTCGCAACAAGAACACTCGTCTGTGTTGTCGTGGCCGAATCGCTTCAAGTGGCTCCTGAAGCATCCATGGCCGGATAGCAGCCGCGTTAAGTAGAAATTAGTGATACCATAATTACGGTTTATCCAGGCTTCCGAGTTTGGGATAAGCCTATGCGTCCAGCGACCTTTAGATGAGCGATCCAAGCGTGATTGCCATCGTGCTATGCTCTGCCTCCTTGCTTCAGTGCGAGTTCATTGAGCGGGACCATTCCTGCGATTACCAAAACCGCTTCGTCTGATACCGTCCGGAAGGCACAGCTGACCCGTAAAGCACTTAGGCGATATATAGAGTTTACGCCCCAGCTGTAGTTAGGAACAGACATTGCTCTGCTCCAAATGGGGGACGCGTACATTATTACCGCTTTATTTACGGTTATGAGAAGACAGCGTCTCTGCTGTTTCGGTCACCGTGTGTTTCTATTACCGCACTGCCTACTCTTATGTGCACTGTTTCCACCTTCTTTCGGCTGCTGACTAACATCGCTTTTGTTTTATAAGCAGCCAGCTCGATTCCAGCTACTACCAGCCATTGAAGCACACGGTCAATGCTGTGGTTGCACGATTCCTCTACGTCCTTCAATTCCTTGCCGACGACTACATGGGCCACGTCGTCCGCGAAGCCGATAATACTTTTATCTATCGGGAGTTCCAGTCGGAGGATGCCATCGTACATGATGTTCCAGAGGAGGGGTCTTAGAAATGAGCCTTGGGGCACCCCAGCTGACACTTGATGTGTAGTGGGCTCATCTGCGGTGTCGAATTGCAGCAGTCTTCCTCTAAAGTAGCTGCGTGTTGTCTCCTGAAGGTAATATGGGATCGTTGACAGCGCATCCAATATTTTGTCCCACCTGGCTGTGTTAAAGGCGTTTTTAACATCTAGCGTGACAATGAGGCAGTACTTCTATGTGCCGCTCTTCCATCTTGATACTTGAATGGCGTTTGTTACTATGCCGACAACTTTATCCAAAGTGTCTTCTTTCGACTTTGCCTTGGTGAAGTCAAATTAACTTTGGGCCAAGCCATTGTTGTCGACAGCTGCTTGCTGCTGCTTCTTCTCTACTTTGGCCAACGTGGCCAGGAGGCAAATCGGCCTGTATGACGATGGACGTTGAAGTCACCAGTAATAATGACCTTCAGCCCCCTTGCGTCGTCTACTAATGCGTCTAATGCAGCTGTAATATCGCTAAGCTGCATGCTTGGGGCCAGGTAGCCGCTGTTTATCCTCAGGCTGCCCTACTGTGCACGTGCAAACCCAGTAAAGGACTTTGTATCCGTCAGTGATGCCGATGGGTCGCCACATACCCAGAGCGCAGCTTATGCATCCCGCTCATCCACACAACACAAACATATGCATATTTGTAGATCTCGAGGTTTTTTGAGAAGCTATGCCGGGAGAAAGAGATGCACACAAGCGCGCAAAGCAATTGTAGTGTGTATATGCCCTAACAGAACACCCTGTATTTAAATATAAAGTATGCAGGACTTTGTCGCATACAATAACAATTATACAGTAAACAAGCCCAGAGCCACTTTATGTATTGGCTCTGTCTCATATTACGCAGCGCGGTTGACTAGCCTCACTAGCTGACCGTTTATGCTTACGCTGCATATCCTACGCTCCGTCTGAGCGCATTCCGTGAGCAATATACATATATGCTCACTAATACAGGCATATGCTAGCTACTCACTCTCCCTCTCTTTGTAGCTGTTAACCAATAAAAGCATACGTATATATGTATATCCATAGGCTCAGCGCACAATTTCTAATGCGAATAAATTCACTTAGAACATACCCACAAAACTGCACTGATGTGCTGATCGTTTTATTCAAATATATTTATGTGGAATACTTAATCAATTTCTACATGGCGACCGTGACATGGTCACGAATCCCTGCCTGGGGCAGTAAACAATCTGGAAAAGGAAAAATAAAAACCCCTGAAGAAAACCCCTGGAGGCAAACAACATTCACTGACTCCGACAAAGAGGCCATCTATAACATCTGCCGTCGTAACTTGGACATCGAGCGTCCAAGTTTCCTGAGTGAGTAGAGAGTGAGTGTTATGGCCAAGAAACGCGGTGGCGTACAAAATAAAATAAAAAAAAAATACCGCACCTAAGGTGGCTGCTATATACAAAAACGCCAACACCCGCATGGTCGACAGCTCAGAAGTTACAAACTGAGCTCGACTTCCTGAAAAATATAATTAAGCAGAGAAAGTCTAACACCGCTACTCACTCAGCGAATATAAAAATTATAATAAACAAAACAACCACTAATAAAGTTACACCGCAGTCAGCCTACCAAAAAGGAAGAAAATATGTCCACAGGATTGCGAAGGCTCGCTGGAAAGCCTTTTCTGCGAATACACATGCAGACACTGCAGAGCCAGCACCACCAACCAGTGAATACCTGTGCGAAGTCCAGCACCGGTACCACCAGCGCAATAAGGTGCGCCATCGGGACAAGAGTGAGAGGCACACCGCCAGTTGCGCCAACGAGGGAGCATCAGCGCGCCATATCCGGCAACGCCCAGCTGATGCAACGGATCAGCAACAGATGGACATCTATATCTCGACCAATGACAGAAGACACCAGATGCAGCTATATACTTTAATTACATGAATATAAAAATAACATTTTTTTAAAATTGAGCGGAAACACATCTGTTCGACTAGCAGCATAGCCCGTAAAGCGAAACGCTAGGTGGGATTTTGTCATATTATCCAAAATTTAAGAAACCAAATAAGCCATATATATGGCACAAAATCCTAAATAAGCTTAACAAATAAATGGCCATCTGCCAATATTTAAAAAAAAACCCAATAACTATCTAATTATACATAAGTTCAAGAACATTATTAAAAATTGAAAAAAAAAAACATATATATAAAATTTGAAAAGAAAAATGTTATAAGTAATAATTTGTTCAGATATAATAGAACAATATAAGACATTTTAACTCAAATGGGCTCGAACGAGTCTAAGATTGAAAAATCAGCCGCAAATATAAAATGTTAATAATGTAAAAGTCATCGATTATAGAGAAAATTTAGAGAATATTACAATTTTGTTAATCATAATCACTGTCGTATCTCTTGTATCACTAGCATTGAAGGTGTATGCAATGCATACAAAGAAAATTAAAAAACGCTATAGCAATAGAGCAGACGGACTAGATAAGGTCTAAATATATTAAAATTTAATTAAAAAAAAAAAAACAACCCTTTATTTTCTACATAAATATGTCAGATATAGAAGCACTCCTCATTAGGCTTACATACAGAGATGAGCCAGATTTCAGTACTCGCATAATAAATGTACTGCGACTACTTAAAGAGTTCATAAAAGTATACGATTTCGAATACGAATACATGGACATGTTCAATACTAGTATGAGTCCATTGATACATTGTTCAAAATACGTAAAGGGAATTATACTAAGTACGTTGCCATATGTGTCAGTAAAACTAATTACTGAAGAACACCCAATTTTGGGACCGGCAACGATACTAATGGTGCGACTGCATCGCTAAGCATTTCTATAATAATATGGAATGGAATGTTATAGCGCGACAAATAAATGATTTTAAAGACAAATTTGAAAAGTCTTATAAATGCGTCAACAAAAACGCAACAATCAAAGTCGAAACGCTAATTCACCATATAACCATAATAATCACACAGTACAACAATATATTACAGACTGTAAATAACTTCAAAGACCAACATCTTAACGAGTGTCTGAAACTTGTCTCCCTTAACACAAGATTAATAAATATTGGCAATAGACACAACATTGAAATCAATGTACCAAAAGATCTATTTTCACCAGCAGGGTTAGAACCAAGCCAGCTGCAAGATCTTATCGAGTCGAAGCCAATCATAGACACAAATAGTGATAGTGACATTGAGACACTGAAAGACAGTACAGAGTCCACCATGCCGGATCAAGTAGCCCTAGACAGGGAATACGTAAGACAAATTTCGTCTACGATCCCAGAATCCAGATCCCAGAAAAACTGTCATTAAATCGTTTCTTAACAGCTTTACGGCTCGTAGAAAGAACAAAAGGCGACCAAGAAGATTTAGCAGTCGAAGTTATCAAATCATAGATAACTGGCACAATCTTGTACAAGGTACAAAATAAAACTACAATCTATGCCATAATAACTAAACTAAAGGGTAACGTCAAAGGTGATTCAACCGACGTAATTAAGGCCAGGTTGCTGAACATAAAACAAAAAGGCAAAACAGCAGCCCAATATACAGTTGAAATCGATAACTTGCGTAAGCAACTCGAGGCAGCTTATATTGACGACGGCCTAGACCCTGATAATGCGGAAAAATTCGCAACAAAAGAATCTATAGCTGGCATGACAAAGAATTGTGATTATGAAAAGCTTCGCATTATACTGGAAGCAGGAAACTTCAACACTTTCGATGATGCCATGGGTAAATACATCCATTGTAGCACTGAAATGACTGGAAGTGCCAGCACAGTATTATACCAGCGAGGAAAAAATTACAGAGGTAATAATAACCGTAATACCCAAAAAGGTAGAGGCAATGGCCAAGGTTATTATAATCCCAATCATAATCGAGGAAGGAACAATTCCAACCGAGGTAACAACCAAAATAATAATAATAGAAATAATAACGTTCGGGTTACTCAGAGTAACTCGGAAAACCAGCAAGGCCCTTCAGATATTCAAAACCACTAAATAAAACTGTACACACAATTAATCTTAACTTAAGCATATTCATAAAAATTAATAATGAAAGTACAGGTAAAACATTTACCTTGTTATTAGATACTGGTGCAGACATTTCAATATTAAAAGAAAATTTCGATACATTCGAAAACATAAATAATAACATAACCACTCAAATATCAGGAATTGGTAAAGGCTCAGTTTTTTCAAAAGGTTTAGCATTTATAGATCTCACTACAGGTAAATACGTCATTCCGCACGACTTCCATTTAGTCGAACAAAATTTCCCCAATACCTAGTGACGGCATAGTAGAAATAGATTACATTAAAAAATACAATTGTCAATTAGATTTTACACAAACTAATGACTCCTTAATACTTCGTCCGAACAACCTAAATTATCCAATTAAATTACCAATAATTCACACTTGTGACAATAATGCCACAATACTACTAGCACGTTCCGAAGTTGTCCGTCAAATAAAAATACCTACCATACAAAATCATGTTTTAATTCCAAATCAAGAAATTGACGACGGAATTTTCATCGGAAATACAATTTCCAATAACACAAATACATTTGTCCGAATATTAAATACAACTAGTTAAAATTGTCAACTTAAACCAAATAAAATTTGAAACGTTAAATGACTACGAAATAGTCAATGAAATTAAGGAAGAAAGACAAAGTAATGTCATGAAAAAAATAATTAAAAAACTCTTGTCCGAAAATATTTCCACTTCCAAGAATAGATGATATTCTTGACCAACTAGGCAGATCAAAATATCTCTTATGCTTAGATTTAATGTCCGGTTTTCACCAAATAGAATTAGAAGAAAATTCTAGAAACATAACGTATTTTTCAACGAGCAATGGCTCTTATCGTTTTCACGATTACCATATGGTCTAAAAATAGCGCCTAATTCTTTTCAAAGAATGATGACCATAGCTTTTTGGATTAGATCGTTCACAAGCTTTCTTGTACATGGATGACCTAATAGTCATCGGTTGTTCCGGTAGATCAAAAACTTAACAAGTGTTTTTGACTTATGTATGTAGGAAACACAACCTTAAACTACATTCAGAAAAAAGTTCCTTTTTCATGCACGAAGTGACTTTCCTAGGTCATAAATGCACTGATCAAGGAATTTTACCGGATGACAAAAAGTATGATGTCATCGAAAAATACCCAGTCCCTACGGACGCCGATAGCGCTAGACGATTCGTTGCATTTTGCAATTATTACAGACGTTTTATCAAAATTTTACAGATTATTCACGGCATATAACAAGACTATGCAAAAAGAATGTAAAATTTGAATGGTCCACCGAATGTCAAAACACATTCGAATACTTAAAGTAAGCTCTAATGAAGCCCACTTTACTAAAGTATCCCGATTTTAGCAAAGAATTTTGTATAATAACGGATGCAAGTAAACAAGCTTGCGGAGCAGTCCTAACTCAAACTTATGGTGATAAGCAATTACCAGTAGCATACGCTTCACGTTCATTCACAAAAGGTGAATCCAATAAAAATACAACAGAACAAGAGTTACCAGCCATTCACTGGGCAATAACCCATTTTCGACCATACATATATGGTCAACATTTCACTATTAAAACAGATCACAGACCACTAACTTATCTTTTTTCAATGGTAAACCCCAGTTCAAAGTTAACTAGAATGCGATTAGATTTAGAAGAGTATGAGTTCACTGTAGAATAGCTCAAGGGTAAAGACAATTTCGTGGAATATGCCCTATCTAGGATAAAAATATCCGAGCTCAAAGATTTACAAGTTAAAGTCCTGAAAGGCACTACCAGGCACCAAAGTAAACAGAAAAACTCCTGCGTAGGAAAAGATCAAGTAGATTTGCCTATGCAAACTCTTGACAACGCTTCTAAGCCCAACGTATATGAAGTCATTTGTAATGATGAAGTACGAAAAGTAGTGGCCTTGCTTATATTTAATAATATATGCTTCTTTAAACATGAAAAAAATTATAGCAATAATTGATGTTAGAGATCTGTACACCAATGAAACATTTGACTTAGGTCAGTTCTTCCAAAGGCTTGAAACGTAAGCCGGTATACATGAAATCAGCCAACTCAAACTGGCACCGAGCGAAAAGATATTTGAATTAATTTCAATTGAATCTTTTAAAAATATGGGCAATAAAATATTAAAATCATTACAAGTAGCGCTACTCAAGCCGGTGACTATAATAGAAAATAAAAAAGATCAAGAAGCGATACTGTTTACATATCATGACGATCCTATACAAGGAGGTCATACTGGAATTTCAAGAACGCTAGCTAAAATAAAGAGACACTACTACTGGAAAAATATGACACGTCACCAAAATTGGGTGTTCTTCAGTAATTATTTTGACTGAGACATATGGCAACGTATTAAGTACTAGTCCCTTTTCTATCTTCTGTCAATGTCTTAACGGACTTGTGTTAGTGCCGTAAGTTTCTATATATTCTTGCTCGAATTCATATACTGTAATGAATTCGCTGTGTAATCGCGGTACGTTTAGTGCGCGAATACCTAATAATGGATTCTATATCTGCCATTGTTAAAAAAAAGTTTATTTTAATTTTAGATTTTTTTCTAAATCGTTTGCCCTGCTCAAGTAACGTTTTTTGATTTTCTTGTTATGCATTGCATAAATTTGATGTCCTAAAGAAATGACAGATACAACGGCTATGATTAGCAATAGAATTGCAATTTCTTTCAAGTTTTCTCTATGATCGATTACTTTTACATTATTAATGACATTATCGGCTGATTTTTCAACCTTGGACTCGTTCGAGCCCATTTTAGTTAAAATGTTTTATATCGTTGTATTGTAACTGAACGAATTATTACTTATAAAATTCCTCTTTTCAAATTTAAATTTTTGTTTATTTTCAAATTTTAATAATGTTCTTGTACTTATGTACAATTAGATAGTTTTTTTGGTTTTTAATATTGGCAGAAGACCATTTTTTTGTGTTAAGCTTATTTTGGATTTTATGCCATATATATGGCTTATTTTGTTTCTTAAATTTTGGATAATATGACAAAATCCTACCTAGCGTGTCGCATAGCTTTACGGGCTATGCTGCTAATCGAGCGGATGTGTTTCCGCTTAATTTTTACAAAAATTTTTATTATTATATTAATATATTAAAAGTATATAGCTGCATCTGGTGTCTTCTGTCTGTAGACGAGGTATAGATGTCCTTCTTTTGCTGGTCCGCCGCATCAGTTGGGCGTCGCCGGATATGGCACGCTGATGCTCCCTCGTTGGCGCAAGTGGCGGTGTGCCTCTCACGCTTGTCCCAATGGCGCAGCTCATTGCGCTGGCGGTACCAGTGCTGGTCTTCGCACAGGTATTCACTGGTTGGTTTTGCTTTTTGCGCAGTGCTTGCACGTGTAATTCAAATATATATAAAAAAAATAAATAAACAAAAAAAAACAATAATTAAGTTTATTTAATAGCTACACATTCATAATGTTACGTTATTTCTCTTTGTAGCTGTTAAGCAATAACATAACATAATAATTAAGCAATAACATAAGTAAATATGTATGTATATCCATAGGCTAAGCGCACAATTTCAAATGCGAATAAATTCATTCAGAACATAACCACAAAACTGCACTGACGTGCTGATCGTTTTATTCAAATATATTTATGTGAAATACTTAATCAATTTCTACACAGTGACTGAGAGCGAGGCAAACTCTGCGCATGCATACACATATGTTTTTGGAATTGAAAACTAACATACATATATTATGAAAAGGCATCAGCCGCATCGACGTTGTACGCTGAGCGAGATTCGGCTTTATACTGAACGTTCGCCTTTCTAGACCGGCGCTCGGCTGCCACTCTCAACAGTCTTACTCTCTCTGGGCATAACAAAATGGTCGCAGGCACCCATGGGGCTCACTCGCTGCGATTTACCGTGATTCGATTATTCTGCTGTTTACGTATCTATGTATGGTTAGTGCTTATATGGACCACGATATTTCGGAGTAAACTTTTTATTGATACCAGGCGTTGTATCCGCATTACGAACTGCAACATAATTGTGCTACTCGAATTGATTGATCTTCCATACTGGAGGGAGCATACAATCGCAAGTTATCTTTTTTATCTATTTTAACACAACACTGTCTACTAATTCGATACAAATACAATCAGCATTCTCTAACAACTCACGGGTTCTTACTACGTCTGGGTCTCTAATCTGCTCAGTTTGCAATATTAAATCAATATCTTCTTTAGTCACGCCTACCACCCTCAATTATTTCAATGTGTCTGCTCCTAACATTTTTTCTCTATAACTTCTATCACTAACCAAAGAGCATATAGATGCGACATGCCGTGTATCCAAAGTGGACACAAAAAAAAAATCGGTGCATCTCTGCAACGAGCGAGTAAGATATACATATGATGTCTTTTGATCGCTTACACTACAAGAAACTGTTTTGGCTTACTCTCTTCCATATGATTTGTGCGATAGAACGGCATCGCTGTTTATTTTTATCTCGCTCGCACTTACTCTCAGTGCTCTCAATGCTCTCTTTATGTCTAGGTACCGTTTAAATGTTTGTGTGTTATGTGTCCGCACAAGCAAAAATGCCCACAAATTCAATTTTTCTCAAATATCTTCCCTTTTGAATGGACGAGTAATATGAAATAATGAAAGGGTTTGCCCCATCGATGTGAAATTCTTGCATTTTAGATCGTTATTATTGGAAAGGGTACCTAAGCGAAGCATTTATGCGCATGTGTGCCTGCCTGCATGTCCGATGCCAATTTGACAATATTTTGGGATTTCTGATTTTCGACACAAATGTGTGTGAATGGGCAGATCATAAGTGCAAAAGAAAATTTCATTATTGGCACGCGTCTTGCGCGCAGCCTTCTCTTTATGATTTTGGGTTTGAATTGATGAATGAATGTTGACTCCTTATTACCTGCAGCAGCCTGTTGGGCCGAAAGGGTAAACTTTTGGCAAGCACCTGCACCTGCATATTTAGCTCAAGTGACTGATCACTTAAATAATTTTATGACCAGCGGAAATTTGTGCAAAAAATAACAACTTTAAAATATTAAAATATACCAAAATCATAAAGAGAATGGTGCGCGCCAGACGCGTGCCAAAAAAGAAATTCATTTCCACAATTTCAACGTTAATTTAAACAAATCGTACGTTATCTTTTCTTTTCAGAATTTGTAATATTAAGGTTTATCTAGTGAACAACTAATAATAAATAAAAATAAAAAATAAGTACACTTTGGTTTTAATTTTATTATGGGAGCTCTTCAAGACTGATTGGGGCTTGTTCCAAGAATAAATTAATCTCCTACCAAGGTTAAGGTACAATTGAAATATGAACATCAAATCTTGTTTAAAGACTAAATTGGTATTAATGAAAGACCAAAATGTGATTTAGTATGATTTAAGTTTGTTAGCCCTTAAATCAGGATTTATATAAACTTATTTCAAGCTCAAACTGGGATTGTATTAAGGATATATTGGTCTTATATTAAGAATATATTATATTAAGGTATAATTGAAATATGAACATCAAATCTTGTTTAAAGACTAAATTGGTTTTAATGAAAGACCAAAATGTGATTTAGTATGATTTAAGTTTGTTAGCCTTTAAATCAAGATTTATATAAACTTATTTCAAGCTCAAACTGGGATTGTATTAAGGACATATTGGTCTTATATTAAGAATCAATAAAACTTGAGTCAATTCCTTTCCGTTCTTAAATTCAGCGTACAAAGGCTGAAAAACGTAACAAACAAAGCTTGATTCAAGTATTTTCGTACTTAAAAATTAATACTTGAAATAAGAATTTCATACTTGCATTAAGTATTACCGGCCTTACCGTACTTTCATTGAGTAATAATTTCGAATCAAAAGTTCTTTTTCAAAAAATGAGACGCAAGATTGCTAGGTTGCAAACACAAATTGCAAACACAACACCCGGCTGTCTGCAGCTACTTCTGCCGATGCCCAAACTTCAATGACAACTTCACAACATTTGCCATATGAACCAACAACAACCATAATCAAAACAAACGACTCGACAATGAAAAAAGCACACCACAAATTCTGTCCCTGCTATCCCTTTTTGGTTTAAAGCTACAGCCTATGATCTTAGCTTCTGCACTCTTCTAACTCATTGTTGTGGTTTCTAAGCACTGTTATGCCTATAACTCGCAAAGTCCCAAAGTCATGTCTTCTTCTTCTCCACTCGCTTTCAACTTGCAAGCAGACAGGCAGATTTTTATAATTTTCATTTTTCGACCAGCAAGGCCCTTTCTCTAAATAAGGTATTTTGACTATTGATCAGTGCTGTAGCTAAATACCACAAACCTTCTCATATACAATTTTGGATCCAATGTCTGATTAAAATATAATTTCGTATTAACTGTGCACCTATCAATAATAAATATTTTCTTTAAACATTAAACACTATTACTTTAAATAAGGGAATCAATGCCTCGACGCGCCTAATTGTTGTTGGCGTATGTGTCTCAACACACATATTTTGGTGCAAGTGTACATGTATGTGTGTCCGCCAAGCCAAGGCAATGAATTTGAGAAGATTGCAATATTTTATTGCGCACATGACGTCACAGCTTAAGGGTTTTTGTGTACGACCGTTGCGTACAATAAAGTAATACCACTAACCAAATAACATTTAGACTGGTCAAACCGTATATTTGGTGGTGACAATCGTTTTTTTGCGGCTGGTCCAAAGTCGCCTTCGTTTTTGTTCGGGTTCCAGACATGCCCGCATGCTCTCACAGCAAGAGAGTAAGAACACATATGGCCTGTGTCGTGGAACGGCAACGCTGTCTTTTTACTGGCTCACTCTACAGGAAACTGCTTTGGCTTACTCTCATCCAAATGATTTGTGCGATAGAACGGCATCGCTGTTTTTTTTATCTCGCTCCCACTACAGGAAACTGCTTTGGCTTACTCTCAGTGCTCTTTCAATTTGTCTATGTACCGTTTAAATGTTTGTGTGTGTATGTGTCCGCACAAGCAAAAATGCCCACAAATTAAATTTTTCTCAAAAGTCGGTGGCATTTATTTCCTTTTGATGGGACAAGTAATATGAAATAATGAAAGGGTTTGCCAAGTCGATGCGAAATTCTTTCATTTTAGCTCGTTCTTGTTCGAAAGGGTACCTAAGCGTTGGCATGTGTGCATTTAAAAGTTTTTGGACTTGCTATTCACGCATACTTGCGTATTTTGAATATGAATAGAAGCATTTATGCGCATGTGTGCCTGTTGGTCCCTGCCTGCCTGTCCGATGCAAATTTGACAATATTTTTGGATTTCGGAATTTAAAGCTCTACACACACAGAGACACAAATGTGTGTGAATGGGATGATCATGGGCGCAAAACTTAAAAATATCATTATTGGCACACGTTTGACGCGCGCCCTTCTTTTAATCTATCGCACAAATCATTTAGATAAGAGTAAGCCAAAGCAGTTTTCTGTAGAGTGAGCGAGTAAAAAGACAGCGTTGCCGTTCCACGACACAGGCCATATGTATTCTTACTCTTTTGCTGTGAGAGCATGCGGGCATGTCTCGAACCCGAAAAAAAACGAAGGCGACTTTGGACCAACCGCAAAAAAAAAACGATTGTCACCACCAAATATACGGTTTGACCAGTCTATATGTTATTTGGTTAGTGGTAATATATTACATGCATTATTATAAAAGACCCTATAAATTTATTACTGAAATGAACGTAATAAAGATAGAAATATATTCTAAGCAAAACAAGAAATGAAATTCGATAAGATGTGACGAATAGTATATGATGTTGACTCGGCGTGTGCGTAACCCTTTGATTAAAATGGCGTGGCCTGCTCGCATTCGATTTTTCTACCTACTTGTGCCGAGACTCGGCTATGCAACAACAACATTAGAATCCAAATAGTGTTGTTGTTGTTTCTACGCGCTGCCTTGTAGGAACGACTGAGAAACCAGCAACAAACACAGTGGCATTATTTGTCCCTTTTCTTTGCACTGAGTTTCCTATATCCTCTAAATCTTGCACTAACTTTTCAGCGATCAAAACAGACGACGAAACAAAATGGGGTTTCGTGCGCACTGTTGTTGTTTTGCAAGTGATTTGTTGTAGCTTCCTATGGTAAATGATGTTTATTTTTTGTGTTTGATCTTGCGTTTGCAGACCAACCTTATTTACCTTGCGCCAGAATTAAAACGATAATAAAAGCTCGGAGTCAGTTTTCAGCTCTGTATCTGTTTATTACTCAATGCCGTACTTTTATGACCGGCTTTACTTGATTCGAGTACGATATTCTTGATTTTTTCTCTCTCACTTGAATATCGCCCCTTTTCTTGAAATGTGAAAATGCGTATAGCTCACAAATTAATGCACTTAGTTGTCAAATTTTGTTTGCATTTTGTTTCTAATATTTCTACCAGGTCCAGGAAAAAAAGTTCTAATTTGGCAATCCGCCGGATTTTTAATAGACGATTCCGATTAAATTGCGCAAAAATCGCACAAAATTTTTTGGGTCATTTGAATAGCGCCCCCTTTTTCATCTTCACTTTTCGTTCAGTTTCGAAAGCGACAAGTACACCAACTTGAAGACTTCCTTTGTTTGGGCTGATGTTATTTTAATTGGGACGAACAAAACCGCAAAAAAACTAGCGGAAGTGGAAAAGTCATAAGCAATTTTGTACAGAATCCACATGACTATGGAAATAATATGAAAAGACGAAAATCCTACGTAGTTTCATCGGTTAATTAAATAACTATTTTGAGGTATGCATCGAACTAGCAAGTTTCTGCTGCTAAAATAAAGGAAAAATCGGGTGTTATTGCCAGAGTTTTTACAGCTAAATGGGTTATTTCGAAGGCAGGACCCCTAAAACGTCAAAAACTACAACTGTACTGTGTTCGAAAGGAGTAGCGATTGTTTTGCCGAGCCAATATGACCATGCAGCGGTAGTGGCACCGAATTGCATTCTCCGACCAGAAAATTTAAAAAAATTTAATTTGGAGGTCCCGTCTGTCTTTCTCAGTCCCCTTACTTAAATGTTATGGAAAATAGGTGGGGCTGGCTGGCAAGGAAGGGATATGAATCCGCGAAACAATATTCTATAAAATCTGAGCTTATTGAGGCGATCCAACAGGCCTGGTCAAGAATATCGCTTGATAATATCAAGGGCTTTTATGATGCCCTACCAAACAGGATATATGAAGTTATCCTGAATCGTGGGGCTCTACTTATTATTAATTATAATTAAATCGGTTTGAAATTACATATTTAGTATTAAACTTACTTAGCTTAGTCAGTAAATTTCAAATATCCAACTTTAGTGAGCCAATTTTGGTAGCATGAAATTTGAATATTCTACCAATTTTTTTTTAAATATTGTTTTCGGTAAACTATCATTGTTATTTTCTGTTATTTGGTAAATATTTAATTATATTTAAAAAAAAAAAATGACATGAAACTTGAAAGCTATTTTTGTATTGAAAAATTTTGCTTTTACTTTGAAAGATTTAGGGGCGCTATTCAAGTGAGCGGGAGTGTATATGACATACATTTGTATACATATATGTTAAATTACCTTACTCTGTCTAAAAAGCTCTCCGCCTCGGTAAGGGGCGGTAAAAATATACGGTGTATAGTGCGGGCTTGAATTTTAGTTTTACGATTTTACTTAACCAAGTGCGTTTGCGAACAACATGCCCGCCGCTGACAAAATCGAGCTGCTCGCTCGCTGTTCATTTGGGCTGTAACATGATCGGTGCCGAATTTTGGCATACGCATGGCAACCCACGCTTCCCTATTGTTAGATGAACATGCATATCCACTCCTCGTGTGGAAATACCTGGCGGAAAAGCGCCTTATAACCAGAACGGCCGACAACACTCGATAGATAGATATCGCGGGCGTTACCTGCCGGAGGTCGCCTAAACACACGCACACACGAAAGCCGTTCCCACAGGCGACGGGACGAGGCCTCGTACCACTACACACCAAACTTTAGGTTTGAAAAGGGAGGTTATGTCGAGCGCGATACCCGAGGTTAGTGATACTGGCATATAAAAGAGTTATCAGATTCCATTCTCAACATTACTTTATTCGCATTCTCTATGGTTATTGTTTGCTACTTTACTATTTTTCCCTATATAAAGGGCAGGGCCTTTAGCGTTATCTTGGCTACTTTGGCTTTGTTGACACAAGATTTACTTACTCTGATGATCGCCGCGATCTTTCGCTATTTCGCCTCGGATCTTTCGATCTTTGCCGCCAAAGTGGAGTTCCGCTCTCGAGGACGGTGTTGAGTGACCGATCAGCAACGCACGGTTGCTGCGGCGGCCAGCGGTTACATTCAAACTTAAATTATGAGGGGCTCCTTGCCGTTAAATAACTTCAAATATTTGGCACCTTGCCTCCCTGGCAGCACAGAAAACAATACAATTGCAATTGCTGCATTGCAATGATAAAATTCAATAAAGAAGCGCGTGAATGTGTGTGTGTAAACATGTAAGTGAACAACACATAAATTCACACAGTCCCAATAAGAAGCATTGCAATACCGCGTAAGAAGTGCATCAAAATGCTGACTTGGTGTCTGTGCCATTACCTCCACGCGCCGATTTGTAACCGCCGAAAATTCCAAGAAGAATTGCCCAACGGGCCAACGACGCCGCTGCCAACGCCGCTGCCGCTAAGCCACAAGTTACTAGGGCTAGAAATAATAGAATTAACTAACGCCCGAGCACGGACCGACACGCGTTATAAGAAAACAAAACAAAAAAGCGAACTAAATTATAACCAGTGCAACTCTCGACGATTAAATTTGTCGAATTGTTAAGTTTTGCTGAAGGCAATTGGAACTTAACTGTTTATTTGCCCATCGGTGGACAACATACCCGGGAAGGTCCGTCTACAGAATACTTCCAACAGTGACTGGTCGCAGGATCCCTAGTAGATTCTAGAAGTTTCAAACAGGATGACATCCGGACTGGCGGGAGAGGTTGCCACATCAACAATAGTGATGTAAGTTAGAGACTAAGTGAAAAATATTATCAAAAACTATTAGCGAAACTAATCAAAACAATGAGCTAAAAAATACGACAAAAAAAAAAATATTTTCAAATAACAATACATAAAGAACGATAACAAAATACCAAAAACTACAAACGTAGTATAAATAAATTCCAACTTTGCGATTAATAAGGGACCCTCCAAAGTAGAAGTAAAAACCAGCCACTGGTTTAAAAAAAAGAAGAAAAACAATACAAAATTGTTCAAAGAAAAAATATATATAGAGTAAGAAAAAACTAATAATAGTTTTAAGCTATTTGAAAATCTCTTGAATTATACAATATATGTATAATTTAAGCAGACATAGTATTAACAGACAAGAACAACGACACCTTCACAGACAGAACAAATACCTACAGAATAGAGGCATGGCTAATAACGCAAAACAGATTATAGCAGCCACGGTTAGCCAAATTTTTTGTCGCACAAATTGCCGACATTAATAAAACAATTAGTTAAGTTTTTTAGCGAATTTATCGATATAGACGACCAAAGAATAACCGACTATCAGAATTTGAACGATTTGGACAGAGACATAGTTAAAAGCCTCCGAGAATTTTCCGGAAACCCAGCAGAATTTAGTTCACGGAGAAGGAGTGTAGATCTATGCAGCTGATGCGATTACCCGAAATACTTCGGCATATCGCATACCATGAGAAACAAAATCACAGGCCATGCTGATACGGCCTTCGAGTCGTACAATGTTTCTCTAAATTGGAGTGCCATCTCCAAATGTCTTACACTGCACTATGCAGCTAAGAGAGATCTAGGAACATTAAAATAACGAATGACAATACTAGTGCATGGCACCAATCAGACAGTAGAAGAATTCTATCAGGTCGTTTACAATCACTTGTCTTTGATATTAAACAAATTAGGTTGCATGGAATTAAATAGGGAATCCGAAACCCTCATGACCAACATATACTGCGACAAGGCATTAGACACCTTTGTAAAAGGATTAAAAGGAGATTTATCACGGACCCTCGGAATAAAGGAACCAGCAGATCATCCTTCGCCATTTCTTTTTTGCTTAATCTTAGAGAACCAAAGCTATCGCACCAACATGGCTTTGAATAAAAAAAACCAAACGCCAGAAACCCAAATAGAAACGTACCACCACCTGTACTACCACCCCGAACTGCTCATCCTTCTTTCACCCAAACTTTTAGGGCACCACCTATAAGTTTCAGACCCCAACTCCCAGTTCGGACACCTTGGCCAACAAACGTACAACAATACGGGACCGAATCCACAATACCCTAACCAACGAACTTATCAGACACAACCACAACAAGTACACTTACCCACTAGACCTTTAGCACCAAAACCCCTACCTCGTCCTGAGCCAATGGACGTGGACCCAAGCATCCGCACAAGGATAATTAATTACATGAACAGACCCAATTTTGAAGCAGGAAAACGACCTCTACCAATAACGAACGCCCCTGACAAAAAACAGAGGAACTTTATCATACTAAAAGGAGAAGATCTGCCCGAGACCGAAAACAATGACAACTACATGACCATGGAAGAATACGCACAAGCAATGCAAAATAATGAACAGCAGACCGAATATGAGCAGCCACTAACCGTATACACTCAAGAAGAAGAAGAAGCACACGACGAAAAGTACAGCCAGTACGAACATTCAGACATACATTTTTTATGTTAAATAGCGCCTCTCTTCCTTACAGTGTGTAAGATGGGGAGCGGAAAGCTAATCAAAATACTTATAGATACGGGATCAAATAGACCCTATGTGCAACCCAAATTCGTGTCCGAACCTATTCCGAACGAAAAAAAAACCCCTTTGAGGCCGTAACAATCGGCGCAAGATATAAAGGTAAAATTCTAATACAAAAATAAAATTCGAATTAATAATTAAGAACATTTGACGCCATATTATTCAATGATAGTTTAAAAGAATTAGATGCTGTTGTCCAAAGCAGCAAGAACCTATTAATAATAAACAAGTAACAGGTTCTAGTCGGGAGCTCCCGACTAGGGGATACCCGGAACCCTCTTCTTCCAACAGGCGATATGTATAAAATGAAAGATAGTTGATATATATATACTATTCTTGAAGCTACATGTCAAGTTTGGTAACTCTAGCTCATATTATTTGCCGAAATTGCTCAAAAAACAGGATTTCGATATCGATTTTTATCGATTACTTGGAAACGGGGCAAGTTATCGAATATCGGAAACAAACTCGATCTGCGCGGGGTCTAGAAGGACCTACAGCTAAGATTTCAAGTCTCTAGCTCTTATAGGTTTTTATAGGATCCTTGCGGACGGACAGACGGACGGACAGACAGACGGACATGGCTAGATCGACTCGGCTATTGATGCTGATCAAGAATATATATACTTTATGGGGTCGGAGATGCTTCCTTCTTCCTGTTACATTCCATGCATACCAATAAAAAATCGAAGCAGTTCACACAGTAATACCACGGACAGACCATATGACAAACGAACAGAGAAACACCATAAATCAATTGGTCAAGACGCACCCAAGTCTCTTTGCCAATACTGACGAAAAACTGACCTATACAACTAACGTCAAAGCAGAAATCCGAACCAAAACCGATTCCCCAATTCAAAATTTTTCCAATTCCCAATGTCATTGAAGGAAGAAGAACATAAACAGATAAAAGAACTCTTGGAGGACGGAATAATCCGCCCCCCCCCCCCCCCTACGATCCACATACAATTCTCCTGTGTGGAGTGTCCCAAAAAATAGATGCTTCTGGACAAAAGAAGTATTGCATGGTCATAGATTACAGAAAAAAAAAACTAAAACTGAGTTTACTCGACTCACCTTTCGACTCAAGAATGCGCCTCCAATTTTTCAGAGAGCTCTTGACGATATTTACATTGACGATATCAGAAAAGATAATGAATCGCTTGCTCGTCACCTCGACGCAATATTCACAACTCTACAGGAAGCCAACATGCAGTGTCAGTTGGACAAATGCGAGTTCTTCAAAAATAGAGTAGAATTCCTAGGATTTGTCATCTCAAGCAAAGACATAGAAACCAACCCCAATAAGATCCAGACAATAGGAAAATACCCACACCCGAAAACACTCCAAGATTTAAAATCTTTCATTGGACTTGCCAGCTACTATAGAAGATTTATAAATGACTTCGCTAAGTTGGCAAAGCTTCTCCCCTCTCTTTTTAGAGGGGAAGATGGACGTGTGTCCAAAAACCAATTACCAAAAACGCTTATTAACACGAAATTGCATAAAAACTAACGGAAGTGGAAAAGTCATAAGCAATTTTGTACAGAATCCACATGACTATGGAAATAATATGAAAAGACGAAAATCCTACATAGTTTCATCGGTTAATTAAAGAACTATTTTGAGGTATGCATCGAACTAGCAAGTTTCTGCTGCTAAAATAAAGGAAAAATCGGGTGTTATTGCCAGAGTTTTTACAGCTAAATGGTTTATTTCGAAGGCAGGAGCCCTAAAACGTCAAAAACTACAACTGTACTGTGTTCGAAAGGAGTAGCGATTGTTTTGCCGAGCCAATATGACCATGCAGCGGTAGTGGCACCGAATTGCATTCTCCGACCAGAAAATTTAAAAAAAAATTTAATTTGGAGGTCCCGGCTGTCTTCTTCAGTCCCCTTACTTAAATGTTATGGAAAATAGGTGGGGCTGGCTAGCAAGGAAGGGATATGAATCCGCGAAACAATATTCTATAAAATCTGAGCTTATTGAGGCGATCCAACAGGCCTGGTCAAGAATATCGCTTGATAATATCAAGGGCTTTTATGATTCCCTACCAAACAGGATATATGAAGTTATCCTGAATCGTGGGGGCTCTACTCATTATTAATTATAATTAAATCGGTTTGAAATTACATATTTAGTATTAAACTTACTTAGCTTAGTCAGTAAATTTCAAATATCCAACTTAAGTGAGCCAATTTTGGTAGCATGAATTTTGAATATTCTACCAATTTTTTTTTTTTTTAAATATTGTTTTCGGTAAACTATCAATGTTATTTTCTGTTATTTGGTAAATATTTAATTATATTTAAAAAAAAAATGACATGAAACTTGAAAGCTATTTTTGTATTGAAAAATCTTGCTTTTACTTTGAAAGATTTAGGGGCGCTATTCAAGTGAGCGGGAGTGTATATGACATACATTTGTATACATATATGTTAAATTACCTTACTCTGTCAAAAAAGCTCTCTGCCTCGGTAAGGGGCGGTAAAAATATACGGTGTATAGTGCGGGCTTGAATTTTAGTTTTACGATTTTACTTGACCAAGTGCGTTTGCGAACAACATGCCCGCCGCTGACAAAATCGAGCTGCTCGCTCGCTGTTCATTTGGGCTGTAACATGATCGGTGCCGAATTTTGGCATACGCATGGCAACCCACGCTTCCCTATTGTTAGATGAACATGCATATCCACTCCTCGTGTGGAAATACCTGGCGGAAAAGCGCCATATAACCAGAACGGCCGACAACACTCGATAGATAGATATCGCGGGCGTTAGCGCCTTTAGCGTTATCTTGGCTACTTTGGCTTCGTTGACACAAGATTTACTTACTCTGATGATCGCCGCGAGCTTTCGCTATTTCGCCTCGGATCTTTCGATCTTTGCCGCCAAAGTGGAGTTCCGCTCTCGAGGACGGTGTTGCGTAACCGATCAGCAACGCACGGTTGCTGCGGCGGCCGGCGGTTACATTCAAACTTAAATTATGAGGGGCTCCTTGCCGTTAAATAACTTTAAATATTGGGCACCTTGCCTCCCTGGCAGCACAGAAAACAATATAATTGCAATTGCTGCATTGCAATGATAAAATTCAATAAAGAAGCGCGTGAATGTGTGTGTGTATACATGTAAGTGAACAACACATAAATTCACACAGTCCCAATAAGAAGCATTGCAATACCGCGTAAGAAGTGCATCAAAATGCTGACTTGGTGTCTGTGCCATTACCTCCACGCGCCGATTTGCAACCGCCGAAAATTCCAAGCTTTGCCCAACGGGCCAACGACGCCACTGCCAACGCCGCTGCCGCTAAGCTACAAGTTACTAGGGCTAGAAATAATAGAATTAACTAACGCCCGAGCACGGACCGACACGCGTTATAAGAAAACAAAACAAAAAAGCGAACTAAATTATAACCAGTGCAACTCTCGACGATTAAATTTGTCGAATGGTTAAGTTTTGCTGAAGGCAATTGGAACTTAACTGTTTATTTGCCCATCGGTGGACAACATACCCGGGAAGGTCCGTCTACAGGATACTTCCAACAGTGACTGGTCGCAGGATCCCTTGTAGATTCTAGAAGTTTCAAACAGGATGACATCCGGACTGGCGGAAGAGGTTGCCACATCAACAATAGTGATGTAAGTTAGAGACTAAGTGAAAAATATTATCAAAAACTATTAGCGAAACTAATCAAAACAATGAGCTACAAAATACGACAAAGAAAATATTTTCAAATAACAATACATAAAGAACGATAACAAAATACCAAAAACTACAAACGTAGTATAAATAAATTCCAACTTTGCGATTAATAAGGGACCCTCCAAAGTAGAGGTAAAAACCAGCCACTGGTTTAAAAAAAAGAAAAAAAAAACAATACAAAATTGTTCAAAGAAAAAATATATATAGAGTAAGAAAAAACTAATAATAGTTTTAAGCTATTTGAAAATCTCTTGAATTATAAAATATATGTAACATCTTTTGGTTTGACAAATTTTATGGCTAACGAAAACAACTTGATTAGGCCCCTAATGGAAGAGGATCAACCACAGTTAAGCAGACATAGTATTAGCAGACAAGAACAACGACACCTTCACAGACAGAACAAATACCTACAGAATAGAGGCATGGCTAATAACGCAAAACAGATTATAGCAGCCACGGTTAGCCAAATTTTTTGTCGCACAAATTGCCGACATTAATAAAGCAATTAGTTATTTATCGATATAGACGACCAAAGAATAACCGACTATCAGAATTTGAACGATTTGGACAGAGACATAGTTAAAAGCCTCCGAGAATTTTCCGGAAACCCAGCAGAATTTAGTTCACGGAGAAGGAGTGTAGATCTATGCAGCTGATGCGATTACCCGAAATACTTCGGCATTTCGCATACCATGAGAAACAAAATCACAGGCCATGCTGATACGGCCTTCGAGTCGTACAATGTTTCTCTAAATTGGAGTGCCATCTCCAAATGTCTTACACTGCACTATGCAGCTAAGAGAGATCTAGGAACATTAAAATAACGAATGACAATACTAGTGCATGGCACCAATCAGACAGTAGAAGAATTCTATCAGGTCGTTTACAATCACTTGTCTTTGATATTAAACAAATTAGGTTGCATGGAATTAAATAGGGAATCCGAAACCCTCATGACCAACATATACTGCGACAAGGCATTAGACACCTTTGTAAAAGGATTAAAAGGAGATTTATCACGGACCCTCGGAATAAAGGAACCAGCAGATCATCCTTCGCCATTTCTTTTTTGCTTAATCTTAGAGAACCAAAGCTATCGCACCAACATGGCTTTGAATAAAAAAAACCAAACGCCAGAAACCCAAATAGAAACGTACCACCACCTGTACTACCACCCCGAACTGCTCATCCTTCTTTCACCCAAACTTTTAGGGCACCACCTATAAGTTTCAGACCCCAACTCCCAGTTCGGACACCTTGGCCAACAAACGTACAACAATACGGGACCGAATCCACAATACCCTAACCAACGAACTTATCAGACACAACCACAACAAGTACACTTACCCACTAGACCTTTAGCACCAAAACCCCTACCTCGTCCTGAGCCAATGGACGTGGACCCAAGCATCCGCACAAGGATAATTAATTACATGAACAGACCCAATTTTGAAGCACGAAAACGACCTCTACCAATAACGAACGCCCCTGACAAAAAACAGAGGAACTTTATCATACTAAAAGGAGAAGATCTGCCCGAGACCGAAAACAATGACAACTACATGACCATGGAAGAATACGCACAAGCAATGCAAAATAATGAACAGCAGACCGAATATGAGCAGCCACTAACCGTATACACTCAACAAGAAGAAGAAGCACACGACGAAAAGTACAGCCAGTACGAACATTCAGACATACATTTTTTATGTTAAATAGCGCCTCTCTTCCTTACAGTGTGTAAGATGGGGAGCGGAAAGCTAATCAAAATACTTATAGATACGGGATCAAATAGACCCTATGTGCAACCCAAATTTGTGTCCGAACCTATTCCGAACGAAAAAAAAACCCCTTTGAGGCCGTCACAGTCGGCGCAAGATATAAAGGTAAAATTCTAATACAAAAATAAAATTCGAATTAATAATTAAGAACATTTGACGCCATATTATTCAATGATAGTTTAAAAGAATTAGATGCTGTTATCCAAAGCAGCAAGAACCTATTAATAATAAACAAGTAACAGGTTCTAGTCGGGAGCTCCCGACTAGGGGATACCCGGAACCCTCTTCTTCCAACAGGCGATATGTATAAAATGAAAGATAGTTGATATATATATACTATTCTTGAAGCTACATGTCAAGTTTGGTGACTCTAGCTCATATTATTTGCCGAAATTGCTCAAAAAACAGGATTTCGATATCGATTTTTATCGATTACTTGGAAACGGGGCAAGTTATCGAATATCGGAAACAAACTCGATCTGCGCGGGGTCTAGAAGGACCTACAGCTAAGATTTCAAGTCTCTAGCTCTTATAGGTTTTTATAGGATCCTTGCGGACGGACAGACGGACGGACAGACAGACGGACATGGCTAGATCGACTCGGCTATTGATGCTGATCAAGAATATATATACTTTATGGGGTCGGAGATGCTTCCTTCTTCCTGTTACATTCCATGCATACCAATAAAAAATCGAAGCAGTTCACACAGTAATACCACGGACAGACCATATGACAAACGAACAGAGAAACACCATAAATCAATTGGTCAAGACGCACCCAAGTCTCTTTGCCAATACTGACGAAAAACTGACCTATACAACTAACGTCAAAGCAGAAATCCGAACCAAAACCGATTCCCCAATTCAAAATTTTTCCAATTCCCAATGTCATTGAAGGAAGAAGAACATAAACAGATAAAAGAACTCTTGGAGGACGGAATATTCCGACCCCCCCCCACCGATCCACATACAATTCACCTGTGTGGATTGTCCCAAAAAATAGATGCTTCTGGACAAAAGAAGTATTGCATGGTCATAGATTACAGAAAAAAAAAACTAAAACTGAGTTTACTCGACTCCCCTTTCGACTCAAGAATGCGCCTCCAATTTTTCAGAGAGCTCTTGACGATATTTACATTGACGATATCAGCAAAGATAATGAATCGCTTGCTCGTCACCTCGACGCAATATTCACAACTCTACAGGAAGCCAACATGCAGTGTCAGTTGGACAAATGCGAGTTCTTCAAAAATAGAGTAGAATTCCTAGGATTTGTCATCTCAAGCAAAGACATAGAAACCAACCCCAATAAGATCCAGACAATAGGAAAATACCCACACCCGAAAACACTCCAAGATTTAAAATCTTTCATTGGACTTGCCAGCTACTATAGAAGATTTATAAATGACTTCGCTAAGTTGGCAAAGCTTCTCCCCTCTCTTTTTAGAGGGGAAGATGGACGTGTGTCCAAAAACCAATTACCAAAAACGCTTATTAACATCAATGAAGAGGCAATCGAAGCTCTTAACAAGATCAAAAACGCCTTGGTTTCAAATGAGGTAATATTCCATTACCCAGAATTCAGCAAAGAATTTCGTTTCACAACAGATGCATCTAACTTTGCTATTGGCGCAGTTCTATCACAGAACAAACGACACATTTCGTCCTTTCTATACACGAAATTGCAAAAAAACTAACGGAAGTGGAAAAGTCATAAGCAATTTTGTACAGAATCCACATGACTATGGAAATAATATGAAAAGACGAAAATCCTACATAGTTTCATCGGTTAATTAAAGAACTATTTTGAGGTATGCATCGAACTAGCAAGTTTCTGCTGCTAAAATAAAGGAAAAATCGGGTGTTATTGCCAGAGTTTTTACAGCTAAATGGTTTATTTCGAAGGCAGGAGCCCTAAAACGTCAAAAACTACAACTGTACTGTGTTCGAAAGGAGTAGCGATTGTTTTGCCGAGCCAATATGACCATGCAGCGGTAGTGGCACCGAATTGCATTCTCCGACCAG
The DNA here is from genome assembly GCF_035044405.1 of Drosophila montana. Taxonomy (NCBI): domain Eukaryota; kingdom Metazoa; phylum Arthropoda; class Insecta; order Diptera; family Drosophilidae; genus Drosophila; species Drosophila montana. The sequence continues at coordinate 16,617 of NW_026996048.1, read as the reverse complement.
AAAATTTAAAAAAAAATTTAATTTGGAGGTCCCGGCTGTCTTCTTCAGTCCCCTTACTTAAATGTTATGGAAAATAGGTGGGGCTGGCTAGCAAGGAAGGGATATGAATCCGCGAAACAATATTCTATAAAATCTGAGCTTATTGAGGCGATCCAACAGGCCTGGTCAAGAATATCGCTTGATAATATCAAGGGCTTTTATGATGCCCTACCAAACAGGATATATGAAGTTATCCTGAATCGTGGGGGCTCTACTCATTATTAATTATAATTAAATCGGTTTGAAATTACATATTTAGTATTAAACTTACTTAGCTTAGTCAGTAAATTTCAAATATCCAACTTTAGTGAGCCAATTTTGGTAGCATGAATTTTGAATATTCTACCAATTTTTTTTTAAATATTGATTTCGGTAAACTATCATTGTTATTTTCTGTTATTTGGTAAATATTTAATTATATTTAAAAAAAAAAAATGACATGAAACTTGAAAGCTATTTTTGTATTGAAAAATCTTGCTTTTACTTTGAAAGATTTAGGGGCGCTATTCAAGTGAGCGGGAATGTATATGACATACATTTGTATACATATGTATATGTTAAATTACCTTACTCTGTCTAAAAAGCTCTCTGCCTCGGTAAGGGGCGGTAAAAATATACGGTGTATAGTGCGGGCTTGAATTTTAGTTTTACGATTTTTCTTGACCAAGTACGTTTGCGAACAACATGCCCGCCGCTGACAAAATCGAGCTGCTCGCTCGCTGTTCATTTGGGCTGTAACATGATCGGTGCCGAATTTTGGCATACGCATGGCAACCCACGCTTCCCTATTGTTAGATGAACATGCATATCCACTCCTCGTGTGGAAATACCTGGCGGAAAAGCGCCATATAACCAGAACGGCCGACAACACTCGATAGATAGATATCGCGGGCGTTACCTGCCGGAGGTCGCCTAAACACACGCACACACGAAAGCCGTTCCCACAGGCGACGGGACGAGGCCTCGTACCACTACACACCAAACTTTAGGTTTGAAAAGGGAGGTTATGTCGAACGCCGGCTTACTACGATACCCGAGGTAAGTGATACTGGCATATAAAAGAGTTATCAGATTTCATTGTCAACATTACTTTATTCGCATTCTCTATGGTTATTGTTTGCTACTTTACTATTTTTCCCTATATAAAGGGCAGGGCCTTTAGCGTTATCTTGGCTACTTTGGCTTCGTTGACACAAGATTTACTAACTCTGATGATCGCCGCGAGCTTTCGCTATTTCGCCTCGGATCTTTCGATCTTTGCCGCCAAAGTGGAGTTCCGCTCTCGAGGACGGTGTTGAGTGACCGATCAGCAACGCACGATTGCTGCGGCGGCCAGCGGTTACATTCAAACTTAAATTATGAGGGGCTCCTTGCCGTTAAATAACTTCAAATATTTGGCACCTTGCCTCCCTGGCAGCACAGAAAACAATACAATTGCAATTGCTGCATTGCAATGACAAAATTCAATAAAGAAGCGCGTGAATGTGTGTGTGTATACATGTAAGTGAACAACACATAAATTCACACAGTCCCAATAAGAAGCATTGCAATACCGCGTAAGAAGTGCATCAAAATGCTGACTTGGTGTCTGTGCCATTACCTCCACGCGCCGATTTGCAACCGCCGAAAATTCCAAGAAGAATTGCCCAACGGGCCAACGACGCCGCTGCCAACGCCGCTGCCGCTAAGCCACAAGTTACTAGGGCTAGAAATAATAGAATTAACTAACGCCCGAGCACGGACCGACACGCGTTATAAGAAAACAAAACAAAAAAACGAACTAAATTATAACCAGTGCAACTCTCGACGATTAAATTTGTCGAATTGTTAAGTTTTGCTGAAGGCAATTGGAACTTAACTGTTTATTTGCCCATCGGTGGACAACATACCCGGGAAGGTCCGTCTACAGGATACTTCCAACAGTGACTGGTCGCAGGATCCCTAGTAGATTCTAGAAGTTTCAAACAGGATGACATCCGGACTGGCGGGAGAGGTTGCCACATCAACAATAGTGATGTAAGTTAGAGACTAAGTGAAAAATATTATCAAAAACTATTAGCGAAACTAATCAAAACAATGAGCTAAAAAATACGACAAAGAAAATATTTTCAAATAACAATACATAAAAAACGATAACAAAATACCAAAAACTACAAACGTAGTATAAATAAATTCCAACTTTGCGATTAATAAGGGACCCTCCAAAGTAGAAGTAAAAACCAGCCACTGGTTTAAAAAAAAGAAGAAAAATAATACAAAAATTTTCAAAGAAAAAATATATATAGAGTAAGAATAAACTAATAATAGTTTTAAGCTATTTGAAAATCTCTTGAATTATACAATATATGTAACATCTTTTGGTTTGACAAATTTTATGGCTAACGAAAACAACTTGATTAGGCCCCTAATGGAAGAGGATCAACCACAGTTAAGCAGACATAGTATTAACAGACAAGAACAACGACACCTTCACAGACAGAACAAATACCTACAGAATAGAGGCATGGCTAATAACGCAAAACAGATTATAGCAGCCACGGTTAGCCAAATTTTTTGTCGCAAAAATTGCCGACATTAATAAAACAATTAGTTAAGTTTTTTAGCGAATTTATCGATATAGACGACCAAAGAATAACCGACTATCAGAATTTAAACGATTTGGACAGAGACATAGTTAAAAGCCTCCGAGAATTTTCCGGAAACCCAGCAGAATTTAGTTCACGGAGAAGGAGTGTAGATCTATGCAGCTGATGCGATTACCCGAAATACTTCGGCATATCGCATACCATGAGAAACAAAATCACAGGCCATGCTGATACGGCCTTCGAGTCGTACAATGTTTCTCTAAATTGGAGTGCCATCTCCAAATGTCTTACACTGCACTATACAGCTTAGAGAGATCTAGGAACATTAAAATAACGAATGACAATACTAGTGCATGGCACCAATCAGACAGTAGAAGAATTCTATCAGGTCGTTTACAATCACTTGCCTTTGATATTAAACAAATTAGGTTGCATGGAATTAAATAGGGAATCCGAAACCCTCATGACCAACATATACTGCGACAAGGCATTAGACACCTTTGTAAAAGGATTAAAAGGAGATTTATCACGGACCCTCGGAATAAAGGAACCACCAGATCATCCTTCGCCATTTCTTTTTTGCTTAATCTTAGAGAACCAAAGCTATCGCACCAACATGGCTTTGAATAGAAAAAACCAAACGCCAGAAACCCAAATAGAAACGTACCACCACCTGTACTACCACCCCGAACTGCTTCCTTCTTTCACCCAAACTTTTAGGGCACCACCTATAAGTTTCAGACCTCAACTCCCAGTTCGGACACCTTGGCCAACAAACGTACAACAATACGGGACCGAATCCACAATACCCTAACCAACGAACTTATCAGACACAACCACAAGAAGTACACTTACCCACTAGACCTTTAGCACCAAAACCCCTACCTCGTCCTGAGCCAATGGACGTAGACCCAAGCATCCGCACAAGGATAGGTAATTACATGAACAGACCCAATTTTGAAGCAGGAAAACGACCTCTACCAATAACGAACGCCCCTGACAAAAAACAGAGGAACTTTATCATACTAAAAGGAGAAGATCTGCCCGAGACCGAAAACAATGACAACTACATGACCATGGAAGAATACGCACAAGCAATGCAAAATAATGAACAGCAGACCGAATATGAGCAGCCACTAACCGTATACACTCAACAAGAAGAAGAAGCACACGACGAAAAGTACAGCCAGTACGAACATTCAGACATACATTTTTTATGTTAAATAGCGCCTCTCTTCCTTACAGTGTGTAAGATGGGGAGCGGAAAGCTAATCAAAATACTTATAGATACGGGATCAAATAGACCCTATGTGCAACCCAAATTTGTGTCCGAACCTATTCCGAACGAAAAAAAAACCCCTTTGAGGCCGTCACAGTCGGCGCAAGATATAAAGGTAAAATTCTAATACAAAAATAAAATTCGAATTAATAATTAAGAACATTTGACGCCATATTATTCAATGATAGTTTAAAAGAATTAGATGCTGTTATTCAAAGCAGCAAGAACCTATTAATAATAAACAAGTAAGAGGTTCTAGTCGGGAGCTCCCGACTAGGGGATACCCTGAACCCTCTTCTTCCAACAGGCGATAGGTATAAAATGAAAGATAGTTGATATATATGTACTATTCTTGAAGAACATAAACAGATAAAAGAACTCTTGGAGGACGGAATAATACGACCCCCCCCCCCCCCCCACCGATCCACATACAATTCACCTGTGTGGATTGTCCCAAAAAATAGATGCTTCTGGACAAAAGAAGTATCGCATGGTCATAGATTACAGAAAAAAAAACTAAAAATGAGTTTACTCGACTCCTCTTTCGACTCAAGAATGCGCCTCCAATTTTTCAGAGAGCTCTTGACGATATTTACATTGACGATTCAGCAAAGATAATGAATCGCTTGCTCGTCACCTCGACGCAATATTCACAACTCTACAGGAAGCCAACATGCAGTGTCAGTTGGACAAATGCGAGTTCTTCAAAAAAAAAAGTAGAATTCCTAGGATTTGTTATCTCAAGCAAAGGCATAGAAACCAACCCCAATAAGATCCAGACAATAGGAAAATACCCACACCCGAAAACACTCCAAGATTTAAAATCTTTCATTGGACTTGCCAGCTACTATAGAAGATTTATAAATGACTTCGCTAAGTTGGCAAAGCTTCTCCCCTCTCTTTTTAGAGGGGAAGATGGACGTGTGTCCAAAAACCAATTACCAAAAACGCTTCTTAACATCAATGAAGAGGCAATCGAAGCTCTTAACAAGATCAAAAACGCCTTGGTTTCAAATGAGGTAATATTCCATTACCCAGACTTCAGCAAAGAATTTCATTACACAACAGATGCATCTAACTTTGCTATTGGCGCAGTTCTATCCCAGAACAAACGAACCATTTGTTTTAAGGTAAAGCAAAAGTAGAAATATACACCGACCATCAACCCTTAACCCACTCTCTTAGCAGTTGGAACGGCAAAGCAAGAATTAAAAGGTGGAAAGCATACCTGGAAGAGTTCGATTATAAACTCCTATGAACGTCAGGTAGGGATAATATCGTAGCCGATGCGCTATTACGAATCCCTGTAATCAAAATCAATAACGCGTCAGTAGCATCCACCCAGCGTAGTGCAGACAGTTCAACCCACAACTTAATACCAAGCATAGAAGCCCCAATAATTGTATTTAAAAACCTGATATTTCTCAGAAAAGTCAACGAGACATATTACAAGTTCTACATCCCATTCCCAACCTTTCACAGACATACCATAACCTGACCAAATTTCACAGAATAAGATCTTGTAAAGATATTGAATCAGTAATCACTGGAATAATAACTTCTGAAGAAATAATGAATCAAAATCAACAGATATATCACCAAAATTTTAGAAACTTCAAGATTAGATTCACACAATCTCAGGTGAAAGATTTAACAAATGAAACAGAACAAGATGAGAAGATATGGATTACACACAACAGAGCTCTCCGTAACGCACTAGAGAACAAAACGCAATTGTCCGAACTGTTAGATTTAATTATTTTCCAAAAATGAAGCAACAAATAAATGAATTAGTTAAACAGTGTCATGTTTGTAAATTAGAAAAATATGACAGGCATCCAACTAACCCAAAACTCAAAGAAACACCAAACCCCGACAGAAAAGAAACTAGTACTAACAGCAATAGATCGATTTTCGAAATTAGCTCAAATCGAGGCAATAGAAGACATTAAAAAACCGCTTCATGAAATCCCATTTTATTTTGGCGTACCAAAAGCCTTTGTAATAGATAACAAAAAATCCATTTACTCAGCCTCAATCACTTTTATAATGCAGGACCAATTAGTTTATAAAACACTACCCTACAAAAGCACCGTGAATGGTCAGGTAGAAAGGTTTCACTCAACTCTATCAGATATTACTAACAGGAACATATAACTTTTGAAGAACTACTTAACAAGTCAATATACGACTATAACTACACGATACACTCAACAACTAACAAGAGACCATTAGACATATTCTTTGGCAGAAACGTGACTACAAGCGCAGACCAATACGAGAGAGCTAGGCAGGAGAATATTGACAGACTCAATCGACTGACATACAAAAAAAGACGTAACTACACACCGGGTCAAGAAATATTTGTTAAAGTATGCACAAGATTAGGTACTAAACTATCACCTAGATATAAAAAGGAAATAGTTAAAGAAAACAGAAGCACAACCGTTCTAACAAGAACTGTTGGAATATTGAGTGTTGAAATAATAAGTCAAATCTGGTTCCACAACACTGTGTTGTAAATAATAATTTAACAACACTGAAATACACACAAACACTCAATCATACAAAAGTTACAGTGACCAAGTAGGCTGTAGGTTATTTTAAAGACTAGTCTTAATACTGAAATGCCTAAATCGTGCAGCCTCTGAACAAACAAGTTGACGCGCTCAATAATCCAAATAATAAATATCAAAACGAACATAAAATAAAACTAAGTGTTATTATTTAATTGTGTGTGATTGGAAGGCAATCTTCTAAAAAATGTATCATTTTATTGTACTATAAAATATTTGTGTATTTTCAAAATGACATGTAAAGTTTGGTGACTCTAGCTCTTATTATTTACTAAAATGGCTCCAAAAACAGGATTTCGATATCAATTTTTATCGATTACTTGAAAACGGGGCAAGTTATCGAATATAGGAAACAAACTCGATCTGCGCAGGCACTAGGAGGACCTACTACTATAATTTCAAGTGTCTAGCTTTTATAGATTCTGAGACCCTTGCGTTCATACATATGGACAGACGGACGGACAGACAGACGGACATGGCTAGATCGACTCGGCTATTAATGCTGATCAAGAATATATATACTTTATGGGGTCGGAGATGCTTCTTTCTGAACTCGCACCACTAACCGCCGCCTCTACTCACCAGCTACACATGCCAAAAAAAAAAATAGTTTCCCAGGTACGGTTCGAGCTCGCTACAGACCACATCACTCGCCTGCGCCTCCAACAACAGCCACACCATTAAATAATTCTTAATGAGAAAAAAACGAATTAAAAAAGCAGCCCAGAAAACAATACAATTGCAATTGCAATGCTGTTGATAGAATTCAAAGCCGACGCGCATGAATGTGTGTGTGTGAACATGAATACAGAAATTTTTTGAGTTTGCGCTGGCTGCTGCTAACACGTGCGCACATAACTTTTGTGTTTCTAACCGATCTTAATGAAACGTTCGACAGTACATCTTATTGTAGAATAGAATATAGAATATTTGTATATTCTTAAAAATTCAATTGCATATAAAATGTGGCTTAACTTGATGGGCAATACAGGTTGAATAATTAACTTGATTTATAGCTTTTAGGTGGTAGCGGGGAGGTGGCGATAGGTATAAAATGAAAGATACTTAATATATATATTTTAATATAGAAGCAACATGTCAAGTTTGGTGACTCTAGCACTTATTGTTTACCAAGATTGCTCAAAGAACAGGATTTCGATATCGATTTTTATCGATTACGTGGAAACGGGACAAGTTATCGAATATCGGAAACAAACTCGATCTGCGCGGACCTACAGCTAATTTCACGTCTCCAGCTCTTATAGGTTCTGAGATCTTTGCGATCATACAAACGGACACGCGGACAGACAGACGGACAAGGCTAAATCGACTCGGCTATTGATGCTGATCAAGAATATATATACTTTATGGGGTACAGATGCCAACAACCTCAGATTCAAACACCATACACTTCTTCTGATGATCGCTTGAGGACAAGCTTTAATCAAAGGGAGAAGAGTTAGCAACAAATTAATTCACACAGTCCAATAAGAAGCATTGTAACAATAATCAAAATGCTGACTTGGTTTCTCTTCAACCGCCAAAAATTCCAAATAGAATTGTCCAACGGACCAACAACATCAGCCGCGACGCCGCTGCCAACGCCGCTTCCGCTAAGCCACTGGTTAAAAGGGCTAAAATTGATTTAAGTTTATTCAGTTGCTAAATAACATCAAATAATGGAAGACTTGTTTCCCAAAAATTATATTTTTTTTCGTCGTTTAATAAACGTTGTAATTAACTTGTATACAGAACTTGTATACAGAAAAACACGTGGGCTGCCAATATATATAAACGAGGTAAGTTATCGATTATTGGCAAAAGCTTGCACTGCGCGGTCATTAGGATACCCCCAATCCAAATTTAAAGTCTCTAGCTCTTATAGGTTCTGAGATCTTTGCGTTCATACATACGGACGGACAGACAGACGGACATGGCTAAATCGACTCGGCTATTGATGTTGATCAAGAATATATGCACTTTAAGGGGTCGGAGATGCTTTCTTCTGCCTGTTACATACATTTGCACAAATACATTATACCCTTTTTACCCATTTTCAATGGGTTCAGGGTATAATAAAAACACACAATAGAGCACACAGGAACAAAAAAGAAAAAAGACTTCAAACTTTGTAAAATTTGCAAGGAAAATAAATACGAAAGACACCCAAATAATATTGAACTGGGAAAAAAACCCTTACCCAAGTATCCAGGACAAATACTTCACATAGACATTTTTTCAACACACAGCGAACTTGTACTAACTTCAATAGATAAATTTACAAAATGAGCAGTAGTTAAACCATTAGAAAACAGATGCATTGAGGCCATTAGAAAACCATTAAGAGAAATTTTGTTTTATTTTAGACTACCGAAATCGGTTATCATCGATAACGAAAAGTCAGTTTATTCACAGACAATAGAGTTCATGCTAAAAAAATGAATTTGGCATCGAAGTTTTTAACAAGAGTACCGTAAATGGCCAGGTCGAAAGGTTCAACTCAACTCTCATGGAGATAATGAGGTGCATAAAACAAGAAAAAGGCATAGAGAATTTTGACGAACTACTAGAATTGGCAGTGTGTGAATACAATCATACGGAAAAAACCCGTTGATTTATTTTTTTGGGAGATCTACTAACTTTGGTACAGCAGACTATGAAAAAATCAGAAACAATAACTTAAAAAAACTCATAAAACAACAGCAGGATTTAGATTTTCACAACAAAAATAAAAAAGAAGTTATTCAGTATGCACCTGCCGATAACATTTTTGTTAAAAAAATAACAAAGTAGGGACTAAAATGTCTAAACGTTTTAAAGAAGAAATAGTAAAAGAAAACAAGCACTCAACCGTCACTACTCAATCCGGAAAAATTGTCCACAAAAATCATATACAAAATAAAAATTGCTTTATTCTCCCCTGCTCATCAGGTACATCTACATCTACGTATGCAACATACGAAATTCTGGATTACTACAAGTCTGAGGTAGCCAACATCGACCTGGGAGATAGTAAAGTACAGTCAGGAAATTTTAAAATTCTACACCATATTAACATTAACGATTATAGGGTCACCACAGATCAAATAGAAAAATAACTTATTAACATTTTCAAACCAATCCTCTCTTTCCTTTCATAAAAACCGAAATCAATATAATTAACTTTCAAATCAACAAACTAACTTCCCACGTAATACGAAAACGGGCCATAAACGATTGCAGGAAATCCAGACCATAAAGATTTCGATATAATATCAAATAACTTAAAAAATATAATTAAAAACAATAATGTACAAGTTTTAATAAACAAAGACATTATAGATAGGATAAATAAGATGAAAATTCAGAAAACCTACCAAATATTCTTGCTACACAACTAAAATGTAAAATAGATTTAATTAAAGAAGATTTAAGTAACATAAACCTTGCTACACATTTGTCTAATTTCTGAAGAAGAAACTAGCATAATAAGTCACATTTTTGCTGAAGAAAACATTCCATTTAATAATATAGAAGAAGCCTTAAATTTTGCTAATATCAAAATCGCATTTAATGGTGAAAAGCTTATTTACGTAATCGACATTCCTAAATCAGTCAAAGAAATTTGTAAACATTTAATTTTAAAACCCTTAAAGAAAACAGGAAATGTAATTAAAATAAGATTTGAAAATGTTATAAAATGTAAAAATGAAGTTTTTGCGATTAACAATCAAGTTAAAAATATTAATAAAATCAGTATGTGCTTAAAATCAAACATTATATATATTTTAAACGATAAATGCATTTCTAAGTTATTAACAGGCAGACACAATAATTGTACCATTACTAGCAATGACCATATAAAAACAATAGAAATAATAGACACATTATTCTTCTGGCATTATTCTTCTTAACGATTTTATGGGTAACATTTCTATCGATAACGAACTAAAATTAAATAAAGGGTCATTTGTAATTAAATTTAACAACTGTTCATTAGGCACAGGAAACGAATTTTTCTCTTCATATGAAACCCCCAACTTTAAACCACTACCAGCCGTGATCCAACTGGAAAGGCCAATAACGGCGATAGAAGAGGTGTTGTCACTGCAGCTAATGAGAGATCTCCATACCAAGAACAATGAGAAGATAGGCATGCTACGAGACAATTTTAAAACAAACACCATCACTAACTTCGGAATAACTTCTGGAATTCTATTGGTCTTCGTTGCCTATGCACTAAAACTAAAGCTGTGCAGGCAAACCACTGTTATTGAAGTTACAGCCACTCCCACCAGTAACGAACAGTGCCCAGACAAGGTTGACGTAACAGAAACTCCACCATATAGAAGCATCCATGATCTACCTGGTTTCTAACAATCGACCGGGAACTTCGAGATCAGAGAGGGAGGAGTTAATTCCTAAGTTATCCAAATAACAACTTTGGATAATCAGCTAGCCAACATTTGGTTCCCACACGTGGCCATTCAACTTGCTGGGAAAAGCTGAAGCAAGATGTCGCGTATGCAATTTTAGGTGCATAGGAGGTCAACGCGCTCGTTGGACAGCCAAACTATGGGATCGCAAATTCGGCATAATTATTGCACATGCCAATAATTGAGGAATCAGCGGAACCAATAAAGTTTATTGGTTCCCAAGAAATGCGAACCCCCGCGATATGCAGAATGGGGGCATTTCCACTTATGCAACAACGCCAACGCCGACTGCTACGCTGCTTCGTTGGACTGTGGTTTCATTAGGTATTAATTTAGATACAAAATAGAGTTTATAATATGTACTCATGTAAAGCACATAGTGCTGTTTAACAAATAAAAATATATTTTTTTATAATTCAGTAACATTGAATGGATTAATTTATATTCTTGATCCGTATCAATTAGCGGAGTCGATTTAGCCATGTCCTTCTGCCTGTCTGTCTATCCGCCCGTCCGTCTATCCGTCCTTATGTATGACCGCAAGGATCTCAGAACCTATAATAGCCAGAGACTTGATATTTGGTACGTAGGTCCTACTAGTGCCCGCGCAGTACGAGTTTGTTTCCTATAATCGATAACTTTTCCCGTTTCCAAGTAATCGAAAAAAAATCTATATCGAAATCGTGTTTTTTGAGCAAATCTCTTACTTGACATGTAACTTTTTGATTATTATATATCAAGTATCTTTCATTTTTTAATGTGTTCCGCAATATTTTGCTCTTGCACTTTTTTAGTTTTAAACTTCTTTTGATTCTTTTCGTTTTTTGTTTCTGTTGCACTTTTTGGTTTCTGTTCTTTTAGCTTATTCACTATTGATTTGTAATGTTTGTAGAGTTTTGGTTTTTGTTTTTTTTTTGTTAACAATATCCGATAATTACGTATTGCAGGGATAGAAGATAATCAAAGCCAATCGTAATTGCTGTTACGTAGTGATATTCGCTCATTACCTAGTAGTCAAACATATATTGCCCAAAGGGTCAATGTTAATGAGCTTCTAATGAACACTAGGTTTTTTTTTCGGATACGTAACGGCTGCGCCAATTAAAAAGTCACGTTTAATTTATTAACAGGAAAATTTTATTTGTATAAACGAACTACCGAATTACTAATAATGTGTGATGTTACACTTACCATTAAAAATATAGATTTTAGAGTTCTGGTCCAAACTCGACCTCGTTTTTGTTCGGTTCCGAGACTCGCTCACTTGCTCAGAGAGCAAGAGAGTAAGAAATCCATAGGTTTTGTGTCATAGAACGGTATCGCTGTTTTTTATTTGGCTCCCACTACAAGAAACAGCTTTAGCTTATCAGAAATTTCGGACTCGTTTCTTCCCTTTGAAGGGACGAGTAATACAAAATAATGAAAGGGTTTGCAACGTCGCTGCGAAATTGTTGCTTTTTAGCTCGTTATTGTTGGTAAGGGTACTTAAGCCTTGGTATGCGTACAGCTTTTTGTATATGGATCGAAGCATTTATGCGTTTGTGTTCCTGTTGGTTCCCTGCCTGTCCGATGCAAATTAGACAAGATTTTAAGTTTTCGGGATTTTTGAACTTCAAGCTCTACACACACACACACGCAAACACAAATGTGTATGAATGAGCAGATCGTGGGCGCACACACCTGACCAACAATGAGAACAACAACATCGACTACATCGTCATTGTACGTCATTAAAATCGTCCGGAAGGCATGACGATGCCATTTCCGGAGACCGTGTGTTGTGTCAGCTTCAATGACTTAAGGAAAAAAATTGGTTATTGGGAAGTGCAGAATATTGCTATTCAGGCGAGAAAGAGCATGGGGCGCACACATAAGCGGCAACGTAATCTAGGGACATGGATGCTAATTAACAATGGTTATTGTATCAGCACAATGTAGACTATTTCCTGGGATACCACTTGGAACAGGACGCCCCATTTTTGGCCCATAATTTCCACCCTAAAGTGTGAAAAAATCTCAGAAAACTGTTGAAGTTTTTTTGATTATCATCCAATTGATAATACCTCAAACTCCTTTTCTAAAATTTTTATTCAAAGTCGTTTACAATTTGTTTCAGACCTTTCGGAATGGGTATGTATAGGTATTGGCTGTTCCATGTCCTGAGCCCCAAAGTGCCCGTTGATATGTGGCTTGCGACGTCGTTGTCATCCGATTGTTGGGAATGTTGAGATAGAAATGGTCAAATCAGACCATAAGCAGGGTTGTTCATTTAAAAAAAAGTAGGTAACTTTTATTAAATTCAATCCAAATATTAAAAGTATTAATCCGAACTACATAAGGGGTTAATCCGATGAATTGGACTGTCGAAAATTCCACTGTTACAAAGCTAGCAAATTTAAAAGCTCAATAGGATAAGAAACACAATCAAGGTATTATGACCTAAAGTAACAGGACTTAAAGAGTTTTAAACGTTTCCAAATCAATTCATGTGAGATCAGGCTAAGATTAAAGTTCGTTTGAATTTTTGCTTGAAAATAATATCATGTCCACTATTTCCTGCTTCAGCGAACACCTGCGATCTGAAATTATTTACCCAGCTTTGCTTAATGTTCTCTCTGATTCGGTGGACGTCGCCGAAATGCAAAAAAGAATTGGCAGAAACGGACCTCAAAGGTTGTAAAATCTCGCAATTATTTGAAAGAAATCCATGACATTTTTGGGTTGACAACTTGAAGCTTGTATTAACAAGTACTGAACTATATTATATTATATACTATCCAATATGTTGCACTTTACGTTATCGGCAGCATCGATAGTTTGCCTAGTTGGGTGCGTTCTTTATTATCGGCCACGCCGATATCTTTTGTCATAGGGTCAGAGAATCGATGAAAAGTGGCAACGCCGGGCTTGCGATCCACGGCGCCAAAAGGGGCAATTGCTATTGGCCGCCCGATTCGCTCTTAAAGAGATTACAAAGAAAGCGGATCGCATGCCCTTGGCCTTCATTTGGGTCGTTGACCCAAAAAAAAATTCGATTTGATCAGCGGTCAACGGCGGGCGTGCCAGCTCGAAGCGAGCTTAAAGTTATATGTTCACATGTCGGCCTATAAAAAAAAACTTTATAGAAACGTTTCTGCAAGATAAAAATTGACATGTAAACCCATTTTCTTAAGCTGGGCCGCGCCAAACGTGAGGCACACCACGACCTTGTTCTTTACCCTTGTATCTTTGGTATGAAACACGACTAGGGGCTTCCCTTGCAAATCTCCCAGCAAGTACGAGTTGTTGCCTACTCGACGCACTACTCGGGCCTTACGGAACTTCCTTGCAAATTTGCCGTTAAAAGCTTTCCCAAAATCGCTTAGTACAAAGTTGCGTCGGTAGACACTCGGGCTCGAGCGTTGTACTGCTGATGACTCCTTTCGTAAGCCTGGTGGATATGCGAGATGCCGAAAGCTGAGATAATGCTTTGGAATGTACATGATATGAACAGTCGTCCGTTGTCAGAGTGAATGACCTCAGGTACTCCAAACTTATAGAAAACCTCGCCCACTACGTTGAGAGCCGTAGCCTCTCGCATCGCTTTTAAGAAAGTAAATTTTGAAAAATTGTCACTTACCACGAAGATGCAGAAGTTTGGTGCCCACGCACGCACTGTCTTACCCAATCCCTTACCTGACTAGCCATGCCGGGCCAGTAAAACTGCCGACGCAAGGTCTCCAGTGTTTTCACGACACCCCCATGACCAGCCGTCTTAGCTACCTGCGCCATTTCAATTAAGCCAGCTGTCAAAGAGCTTGCTATCCACAACTCCCACACGGTGCCTTCTAACTCGTCTTCTAAGTGTATGAACCTCATGCGCATTAAAAGCAAAACCCCCTTTACCTTCAGGTCTGGCAGTTTAGCCTGGTTCGAACGTACCTGTTCGAGCAACGCCTGGTGTTCTGCTGACTCGAACTCGGGACAGGCCAAGAAGCGGCCCTAGGCTAGACCACGCCCACATCCTCATAGCGAGTCCGTTCTGTGTCATCCTTCGCACCGAGCATTGGCAGAGTCAGACGCGGACTCCTGATTGTGCTACCTGAAAGAGAGCAGATTTTTTTGTAGTTGTTAAATTTGGTTTATTTTTGTTTGTAAATTATAAATATATAATATACTTACGCTTAGTTTTACGTAAGAAAATGTTCGAAAGTGCGAACAGTGAAGGAAGGGCCCCAAAGATTATTGCGTCGGCCAATTAAATAAAAAAAAAGGAAATAATTAGATTTTTGAAACATTTTGCACGAGCGATACCCGCTTATAGATATATGTATATATATACGCTATATTTAAAGCTAAATAATAATTGGAGTACGTGATTTTTGAATTCGGCTGCAGAAGGCATGCTATTGTTATGATTATTCAATTTGTAAACACACAGTGGGTTATGCCATGTAATGCAGATTATGAATAACAGTGGTTCAAAATGCTGTTGTTGTGAATATGTCACTCATCCCCACTAAAAATAAAGCGTGTCCTCACGCGTGTAGGGTATATGAAGAAGGTAAGTATAATAAAAAATATTCTTTAAATGCTAGGATACAATTTTGGTAACATATTTAAATTTTCTTGTTCATTTTCAATTTCAAGTTCAACTGGGAGTTGTGCAGGTGGCCGATCAATAACATTTAGTTTCTTAATAAATATTTGTTTGGGTATATTTTTAAACTTATATGCTAGATACATTATTATGATTAATATGATGTTTACAAATACTGTAATTATTATAATTTGGAATATTTTCATTTCTTTAGCATATTTATTTAACGGCTAACATTCTCTGAAAGGGATGCATGCTCATAATTTATGCTGTAAGAAGGCAACCGTTAAGTGACCGATCTTATTACATTTGATCGTTTTAATGACTTGCGCTTGTATTTTAAATATATTCATTATTGTCAATGGCAATATTTATGACTTGAACAAGGTGTTACAATGTGCATGCATGAATACACCACAAGAAAGAAGTTTGAGCTTGAGATTCAATATGAAATGAATGTCCGCTGCCACTCGTTACTTTTTAGAATGTACACAAATGGAAAATATTTATAAGCTTATATTTATTCTCTTATTTCTTTAAATAATATATTAAGAGGCAAAAGAACTCAAGTCACTTTATATCTATCCCTACAGGTATATACGACACTGCTGCAGAGTCCGAGCGTAACTGATGAATTAATGTAAAAAGTTAGAAGCTTTAGTCGGGAGTTACCGACTAGGGATACCCAGAACCCTTTTCTAGCAAGAATAAAAATAAAATTTTTACACTACTCTACTCGACAGTCACACCAATTCATTTTGTTTGAAAAAATAATTAAAATAGCATCACATAAACTCAGCATAGAATATAATACAATCGCAGTTGTAATGCGGCCTATAGAATTCAATAAAGACGCGCATGATTGTGTGTGTGTACGTGTAAATTAGTCTTCTGGGCCGGCTGCTGGTCAGATCGAGTTATAGATGAATCCAATCAAGTCTTCTGGGCATGTTGCTGGACAGATTGAGTTATAATTTAATGTAAATGTCTTCTTAGGACGATTAGGGTGGAAAGCTTGACTTCGCTTTCTTATTACTGGCCTTGGGCTCAGTAATAATTTGTCATATAAAAACAATGTGATTTTACGGTCAACTGCCGGAAAAGTATTACGTTATTGTATTACAATCGAGTGTTCACACAAATA
>NW_026996047.1:0-1269 GCF_035044405.1 Drosophila montana | reverse complement strand
CAGGCCAGAATCACTAATCATACAATGCATAGACTTGTCAAACAGCGGAATAATCGGATACCGATAAATCGTCAACGACTGAGCCCCATGGGTGTCCGCGACCATTTTAGTGTGCCCAGACAAAGTAAGACTGCTGAGCGAAAGCTCGAAAGCCGAGCGTTCAGTATGAAGCCGCATCTCGCTCAGCGCACAACGTTGCTGCGGCTGATGCTGTTTCGTAATATATGTATGTTAGTATTAAATCTTTTCAGCCCAAATACATACATATGTGTATATGCGTCTGCATTGTGTGCATCGCTCACACTTATTGCTTTGCGCACTTGAGTGCATCTCCTTCTCCCTGCATAGCTTCTCAAAAACCCCGAGATCTACAAGCCTACAAATGTTTGTGTTGTGGGAGCCAGAGATTTTGTCTTCAATTGTCTGCCCTTTGTGTCTGTGGTGGCAAAAGGCACACACATTCAAATGCTCTATCATGTATTTCTTCGTCCAGTCAGGAATAATGAGAAGAATCTGATATATTTATATTTATTAAAAACTTAAATGACCTAAATGATATATTTATATATTATATTTTAATTTTTTTGTTTACTGTGGGGACCAGCTTTGCTTAAAATTAAAAAAAAAACTATCTCGTATTTCTGCAAGGGTAATTCTTCGTCGGCTTGTCGAATAATTTAAGAAAAGACCAAAAATTGAAAATGTACAATTTTTTCGACTTGCTACTTGTGCACACGCGCACTCTTTCGAGTAAGCAGTTGGGTGACATTATCAAAGGGTTTGGCCTGTTCATGTGCAAAACTCCTATTTTCCATGATTGTTGTAAGGGTAAGGGTACCTGAACGTTGGCATAAGTGCATGATAACTCTTTGGGCATGCCAAGCACACACACTTACACACTTCTCTATATGGATAGGAGCATTTATGCGTTCGTGTGCGTGTAGGTTGCCTGCCTGCCTGCCCGATGCAAATTTGACCAAATTTGAAGTTTTTGGCATTTCTGAATTTCGAGCTCTACACGCAGACACACACACACTCAAAAATGTGTGCGAATAAGCCGATCAAGGGTTTGTCGTGAGACAGAGATATTTTCATCAATGGATCCGTAAATTTGGGCGACGGTGGGCTTGCGGCCGCGTAAGTCACAAATGTGGGAACAAATGGACAAATGGATGCAGACGCATGCTGGACATTCTGATCGTTTATTGCCTACCATAACACCCTTTAACCCAAAATGTTTAAAATGTCGAAAAATACATTAAAAGATCG
>NW_026996046.1:0-71862 GCF_035044405.1 Drosophila montana | reverse complement strand
CACTAACTATACAATGCATAGACATGTCAAACAGCGGAATAATAGGATCCCGATAAATCGTCAACGACTGAGCCCCATGGGTGCCCGTGACCATTTTAGTGTGCCCAGATAGAGTAAGACTGCAGAGAGTGGCAGCCGAAAGTGGCCTCGAAAGCCGAACGTTTAGTATGAAGCCGCATCTCGCTCAGCGCACAAATTCGCTGCGGCTGATGCTATTTCTTAATATATGCATGTTAGTTTTATATCCTTACAGCCCAAATACATATGCGTGTATGCATGTGCAGAGTTTGCCTCGCTCCCACTCATTGCTTTGCGCGCTTGTGTGCATCTCTTTCTCTCTGCATAGCTTCTCATAAACCCCGAAATCTACAAACATACATATGTTTGTGTTGTGTGGATGTGCGCACAAGTAGATCGCGGCGTTTGTCGCGAGCCAGCGATTTTTTCTTCAATTGTGTGCCCTTTGTGCCTGTGGCACACACATTCAAATGCTCTATCATGTATTTCTTCGTCCAGTCAGGCATAATGAGAAGAATCTGATATATTTATATTTATTAAAAACTTAAATGACCTAAATGATATATTTGTATATATTATATTTTAATTTTTTTGTTTACTGTAGGGACCTATTTTGCTTTAAATTAAAAAAAAACAATGTCGTATTTCTGCAAAGGTAATTCTTCGTCGGCTTGTCGAATAATTTGAGAAGACCAAAAATTGAAAATGTTCAATTTTTCGACTTGCTACTTGTGCACACGCACACTCTTTCGAGTAAGCAGTTGGGTGTCATTATCAAAGGGTTTGGCCTGTTCATGTGCAAAACTCCTATTTTCCATGATTGTTGTAAGGGTAAGGGTACCTGAACGTTGGCATAAGTGCATGATAACTCTTTGGGCCTGCCAAGCACACACACTTACACACTTCTCTATATGGATAGAAGCATTTATGCGTTCGTGTGCGTGTAGGTTGCCTGCCTGCCTGTCCGATGCAAATTTGACCAAATTTGAAGTTTTTGGCATTTCTGAATTTCGAGCTCTACACGCAGACACACACACACTCGATTCAAACCCAAAATCATAACAAGAAGGGTGCGTGACAACCGCGGTTAAAAATGATATTTTCTTTTGCGCCCATGATCTGCCCATTCACACACATTTGTCTGTGTGTGTGTGTGCGCAGAGCTTGAAATTTAGAAATCACAAAATATTGTCAAATTTGGATCGGACAGGCAGGCAGGGACCAACAGGCACACATGCGCATAAATGCTTCTATTCATATACAAAATATGCAAGTATGCGTGAATAGCAAGTCCAAAAACTTTTAAATGCACACATGCCAACGCTTAGGTACCCTTTCCAGCAATACCGAGCTAAAATGCAAGAATTTCGCATCGACTTGGCAAACCCTTTCATTATTTCATATTACTCGTCCCCTCAAAAGGGAAGAAATCCCACCGACTTTTGACAAAAATTGAATTTGTGGGCATTTTTGCTTGTGCGGCCACATGCACACACAAACATTTAAACGGTACCTAGACATAAAGAGAGCATTGAGAGCATTGAGAGCACTGAGAGTAAGTGCGAGCGAGATAAAAATAAACAGCGATGCTGTTCTATCGCACAAATCATATGGAAGAGAGTAAGCCAAAGCAGTTTCCTGTAGTGGGAGCGAGATAAAAAACAGCGATGCTGTTCTATCGCACAAATCATATGGAAGAGAGTAAGCCAAAGGAGTTTCCTGTAGTGTGAGCGATCAAAAGATGTCATATGTATATCTTACTCGCTCGTTGGACCAGATGCAAACCAATTTTTGGTGACCAACATTTTTTCACTGGTTGTCCTATCTATATGTTTTTTGGTTAGTGGTATTACTAAACATAAAAATCTGTATGCATTATCACATTTAAACATTTTCAACACTGTTACTATAAATCAGTGCGCGAAATTTAAGAATTATATATTATAAATATTTTTGTAAATTATATATTAATATTTGCTAGTGGTGCGCCAGCTTAATGTAAATAATCTTAAGAGCGAAATTTAAGCAGTTGCTTCGCCGAGCAAGTATCACAAGATAAGAAGACGATGTTGCTCTTATCAGTGGTGAGGTCGCTCCAGCTGTTTTGGCTGCTTAGCCAGACATTCTCCCCCCGTTGGAAGACTTAGTCTTTCAACTGAGTCCTTGATGGGCAGTAGGCATAGCTTGGTTGCCATCCAGACGATTGAATTGAAGGTGCGTCACATCAGGAGTTAACACATCTAGGTCTGCGGGATCCTCTGAAAGAGGAAACAATGGCCTAGAGCTAATTATCGATGCTATGTGGCAGACTAGGGTGCGAAACTCTTCGAAATATTTTTAAAGTCCTACGGACTCTGCAAAATATAACCCAGATCCAAGTATTCCTTTAGAAAATTTGAATATTGAATCTTCAGGTCTGGACAATTTTGTAGTTTGCGTTCCAGGGTGAGGAACCGACGAAAGGCTTATTGGTATGACGTCCCAAGACATTCCAAACTTCGCTTGAAGGGTAAATGAACCGAATATTGGCCACTAGGCAATCTGGTATGAGTCCTTAAGAAATGCTCTTCACAATCAGTTTCTTCCTTTGATGTGGTAGGTTTAATTTCCAAGCAGGCTTCTATCTCCCAAAATCGACGCACCAATTCATTCAGAACTAGACTCAAGTATGCTTCGTAATCAAAGTGGAACCACCCAAACGCGGTCCAGCTCCAGAAATTACCCAGCAAGCCGTGTTTTTTGAAGGCATGGTAGCCCTGGAAGAAGCTTTATCTGGCCGATGCTGAGAAGCTCATCAAACTCCAAGCTCCAAGCAGCAAGTCTACGCGTTGGCGTTTAAAGATACATGGAACTGCAAGTTTTATGTTAGTGGGAATGTTCCAGCTCGAGGTGTTGATAGTAATACTAAAATACTGGTGAACAAGAGAGGTGGAGGTAGATGGCGACGACTTAGCGAAAGAGGCATGGGCTATCGACGATGAAGCAGCAGGCGCAGTCAGCTGACCAGACGGAAAAACAGAATTATTTAAATGCAGCAGGGAATGATGTTTTGCCCGCAGGTCCGACAGCATCCAAAGCTGCATGATCGCTATTGAGGTGGAGGTAGATGGCGACGACTTAGCGAAAGAGGCATGGGCTATCGACGATGAAGCAGCAGGCGCAGTCAGCTGACCAGACGGAAAAACAGAATTATTTAAATGCAGCAGGGAATGATGTTTTGCCCGCAGGTCCGACAGCATCCAGAGCTGCATGATCGCAATTGATGGCCTTTCTTTAGGCAATTCAAACACAATGCAAGTCGTTTTGCCTCCCTAAGGCGTAATGCGGGGGTCAAGTTTCCAAATCGTGAACAATTATATATACCATGACCAGGGCTCTCACAAGAGACGCAGACAGGTGCGTCGTGGTTAGTGGCGATAAATGACGATCTACTTGTGTTAATTGCTCTTGTTTTTCCCACCTGATGGCTAGGAGCATAGCTTGACATAGCAAAATTTACGGTTTCCATTGTTTGGCATCTCTGCTTCAGAAACGTAGCCATGTGCTCCCACGATGGTATTAAGTTGACGAATGTCGAATACTCTAGCCTTTCTTCCCACTTGGCCTGTGATGTTGGGTCCAGCTATTGTAGAATAATCTGCACAATGATGCATCCAGCGAACTGTTCGGTGTTGCGCGTATGTGTGCGTTGAATTGGTCGGACAACCCTTAGCGCCACGGCCGATCCCCCTGCCACCCTCTTGAGCCCGAATATCTCAAGTAGGTGTGCCTGAAAAACCAAACGTCTATTATTAAACCTTTTTTCCAATAAATTAAGTGCTATGGCATAATTATCGTTTGTTATTTCTAATGATCGAATTGCGTCCAGCGCTGAATCCTTCAGGCACGATCGAAGATGCTGTAGCTTTTCCATATCTGCTAAATCCGGATGATTTTTTATGACGGTTGTGAACATAGAATAAAAGTCGGCCCATTCTGTGTAACAACCACTGAACGTAGGCAAACTTTAAGGCGGGTAATGACGGTGGTGCCTTAGCTCTAACTGTCTGCGCGGGCAGCACAGATTGGTCGCGAAATGTTGAGCAGCGCAATATTGAGACACGTTTCGCGATTTCACTCCGAACCGAAATTTCAATTTTGAAGTGTTTGCAAGCTTTTGTAAATTGAAATGGTTTTGCGCTTCAGAAAAGAAAGGGCACTGCACTAGAGGCATTTCCTGTTGCCATTAGAAGCGTTGATAGAAAGTGTGTGCGAAACTAGCTGAGTACCTAACAACGGTAATCGCTAGTACAAGTAAGCCGCTCAAAAACAACGAACAAAGACAAAATACTGTAGAGCACTCGACTCGTCGAGCTAATTCTCCAGTTAGGCAACTGGAGCAATTGGTTAATACTTCGCGTCGATCGAGACGCAGACAAGACCCAGCTTATAGGGCAAACGAACAAAGATAAAATACAGTAGACCACTCAACTCGACGAGCTAATTGGCGAATACTTCGCGTCGATCGAGACGCAGACAAAACCCAGTCTATCGGGCAAACGAACAAAGATAAAATACTGTAGACCACTCAACTCGACGAGCTAATTCTCCAGTTAGGCAACAGGAGCAATTGGCGAATACTTCGCGTCGATCGAGACACAGGCAAGATCTAGTTTATAGGGCAAACGAACAGAGACAAAATACCGAAGATCACTCGACGCGACGAGCTAATTCTCCAGTTAGACAACAGGAGCAATTGGATAATACTTCGCGTCAATCGAGAGGCAGACAAGACCTAGTCTACCGTGTCTACAAGTGCAAGACGAAGTGATCGCATTCAAGCACGACAGGAAACTTTTGACGCCAATAGAAGTTTGTCCCAGCGAGTTAGCCAGTATAGGAGTAGTACAGGTAATAGGATAGTAAAGAATAGGCGCAATGCTACCAGGAACAGGGAAGAACGTGCGAATAATTTTCCAGAGGATAGAATCTCTCCAGCTATTAGGAGTAACTTAGCAGGTCCCGATCAGGTTTGCCTTTGTTGCAATGGCAAATGTTTCCACATCAAATGGATAAAATTTCTCGTGAGGCTATTGAAAGCAAGTGTAGTGCAGAAGTAAGCTACGATATTTTATATCTATCCTCTATATTTCCCTCTGATTAAAATAAATATAGTTTTTGCAAAACATGTCGTAGCATTAAACTAGGCAATACCAAATGGCTTACATTTTCCCGATCCGGCAGATTGTTAGAAAGGCATAACGCCTTTAGAGGAATGGCTGATTTCCCTTTCATGATAATTGAGTATTTCGGATATGGTCGAGAAAATGCAATTTGGAAATTTGGATAGAAGAGGTGGTAGAACAGATACATTATTTCTCAATTATAATAAATTGGAAATGATTAATATAAGAAACAGTACTTCCATTTGCTTGCGTAAGCACAGCGCCACACGAGGCATTACGCTAGCACAAGCCCTTAATGAGGAGTATTGGGAAAATGTAATACGGCACGATGATTGCTATAGGGTTTTGAAAAATATTCGCACTTCACCTGCTCATTGGGAAGCAGAAAAGAAGAAGGTCATGGCGATGATTAGGCGGATTGGTCTTCCGACCTTTTTTATAAACTTTTCGGCAGCAAAGACTAGATGGGCAGAGCTTTTAGTTTTACTTTCTAAGAATGTAGATAGGTTAGAAATTTTAGGAGAATTGGCAGCTAATTTAATTAGAGCTGTCTAATTAGAGCCAAACCTTTTATTTGCGCTAGGTATTTTGATTTTTGTTATAGGCAGGATTTAAAACTAATGAAAAAAGAAGGCGGGTGTTTTTGGTAGTCACAGAGGTATTAGGTATTATTGAGTTGAGTCGAGTTGAGTTTCAGAAAAGAAAAGTTTCACGGCATGTTTTGGCTGAAAGATGCCCCGACTTGACTTGGCTGATGAGTCAAGCATTCCGTCTGTAAAGTCCTTTATTGATCAGTTTATCACAACTGAAACAAATAACCCGGATGTGGCTCCATTTTTGGAGTATCAAACTCACAATCACGGGAACTCATGTAGACCAGAAGTAAGGGCACAAAAAATATGTAGATTTGGTATTCCATACCCTCCCATGCCCCAAACAGAAATTCTAATCCCATTAGAAGACGATGCTGAAAATAAAGAAGTGCATCGCAGAAATTTCGAAAAGATTCAGGGCGTTGTAGAATATCCGTTCGATTGTGAAACCATAGATTACCTTAGTGATTTCAATAACTTGTTGTCCCATGATCAACTAAGCTTAAGTTATGAGTGCTATATAAATGCACTCAGGTCGAGTATAAAGAAGCCCAAAATATATTTAAAGCGATCATTCGCAGCAATTAAGTTTAACGGTTATAATACTCACCTTCTTCTACTGCAAGCGAGCCAATATAGATATCCAGTTTATGCTTGCTGCAGTTACGTCGTTAATTATATTTAAAAGTCCCAGAGAGGAATTTCAAAGCTAATGCGTGAAGCTGTAAGTGAGATTAGCAGGGGCAATGTAACTATAAAGCAAAAGTTACAGCATATAGGGCATAAGTTTATTTCGGGTACGGAAATATTCACCCATCCGTCTTCTAGGATTTTGATGGAGGTGGTGCGGGTGTCGGAAAGGGCCGACTTATTTCAGCCCTTTTTCAATCTTTGTCCGTAATGTACAATAGTAGGCCAGGAAGTGGTCCAACTTCTCCTAAAATACTATTCTGTGCTCCAGCAGGTAAAGCTGCTTTCGGAATCAGTGGCTCAACACTGCATTCCATGTTTTCCTTATCAGTTAAGAGGGCTTTAAGTAATGATTTAGAAAATACTTTGCATGCGAGGTTAATAGACCTTAAACTTATTATTATGGATAAAAAATCTATGGTAGGCTCCAAAATGTTTTTCCAGTTGGACTCCCGTTTAAGACAAATTTTTTAAAATACTTCTCCATTCAGTGGTATTTCTGTCATAGTTTTCGGGGGTCTACGACAGTTATCAACAGTAGGTGACCGTTGGATTTTCGAATCCAACTCTAATGATCGCTACAGTGCACTTTATGCTTCATTGCTGTGGGATCTTTTCAAGTATTTGAGCTCACAGAAATCATGCGACAACAATACGTTTGCTTCTGCTTTAAATAATATGGCATCGGGAAACATGACAGCCGATGATATTAGTCTCGTCCGATCCCGCATTTGGATGTGCCCGATGATGCCATTCATCTATTTAGTACAAATACGGCGACAGATAGTTATAGCACGATTAAGTTAAACTCAATTCCGACTGATCAATTTATTTCTACCGCTGATGATTTTATTAAAGCAACACATTGAACTGGGGCTTGTAGACAGAGAATCTAACAAGCCATTTGTAGCTTTAGGTCGTCCGAAACACAGGGATTGTGTATGTCTCTTCTCCTAAAAGCCATTGCCAAATATATGATTACGGTCTAGATACTGGGGATGGATTAGTTAATGGGGGAACAGGCATATTAATGCAAATAGATTTTGATGCATCCAGCACTCCAATTACTTTATGGATGAAATGTTCAGATGATACCGTAGAGTACTTGCTCGCTCAAAGTGTACACATCGTGCAGAACCTTTCTGAACCCCAATTTAGAAAAGAGTTAAAAGTTTTCAATATAGAAGAAATGAGCAAGTTTCTATTGACCGCAGGCAGTTTCCAGTTGTACCTGCAGAAGGTATAACGTATAGCAAAGTGGTGGTTCACACTTGCTCTCGTATGCAGTGTGCTGCAATATGCGTAGCTTGTAGTAGAGCAACAACAGCTTTCGGCTTGTTTATCATAGGAGATTTTGTTCCTCCTAAACCTCCAAAAAATGACGATAAGGTCCAAAATGAGATAGAGAAATTGCGGACAGGAAAACTACTTCGAACACATAATGATCACTTAGTTAACAGTTTCGCCCTAGACATTTTCTTTCATAATACTAAAAGCATTCACTATCATATTGAAGATATTCGATCAGATATGTTAATACTTCAGTCGTCTATTCTAAGTTTCGTCGAGGCCTCAACATTGTTCACACATGAACACGTGACACCGAGTCTAAATTTGACCCTCGGTAAAATGATATCTCACACCATCGTGTACGACTGCAGCCAGCAGCATAAGCTTAAGATTGTAAGAGCGACCTACCCTAAGAAATATCATATTAGAAATATAAGTAGAGAGGGTAAAAAATACCCTAATTAAACACAATAGCTTATGACCGCTGCTGCCGCATGCATTGACAGCAGGCCTAAATTAAGACACTCTGTTAGTATATAAGCCCTAGGATTCGTAAGAATAAAATCAGTATCTTACAAGTACTCAAATCAACATATCCGTTCATTTGGTCCTTCGAGCAGTGCCGGCATTTCGACACGCTTGTTAATAAAGACCTTCGAGCAGTGCCAGAAACCGGCAAGCCGAACCGCTAAATTTCGAGTAGCAATCATAAAAATGCGAGCGGTGCAGCCAAGAGCAGCAAATTAAACCAAAAAACTATCGGGCGGTGCAGACAAGAGCAACGCGCCGAACAGAAGACCAGACAGCAAAGGAGAGCGAGCTACAATGCTAGAACGTGGCCCATCCAGAGGGCAAACTCTTCAAGAAGCGCTACGGAAACTAGAAGGGGTCCAAGCAGCTAAACGACGCCCGCGTCCGTAGTCGAAAGGCTGAGGAGGAAAATCTGGTCCCAAGGCCCCCAAAAAAGACGAGCGGTCCAGAAGACCAGACTGCAAGAAGAGGTTAACAGAGCCCTGCTGAAGGTGATCAAGGCACATCCAGAGGGTAAACTCTTTAAGAAGTACTCCTCCCACAACCCACACCGTCTGTGCTTCTAAGCGTGAAGCCCAAGCAAAAACATCACGTTAAGTATTTTTAATTACAAATATTTTTTTTTTAAATAAACAATGAAATGAGAGTGCGACCTATGGTGCACCCATGCGAAAACGGCGGCAAGATCTCCTCGCAACAATAACAACAATTTTTTATTAAAAATTTTTTTTTATATTTTTTATATTCAAACAAGAGTTAAAATTTAAATTAAAAAGAACCTTTTACATAAGAACCTTTAACTTAGTCGATCATGAGTAAGTCAATAAGAAACAATACGACGTGATAATGACAGTTATAGGCAAAATTCAAGAAAAACTTTCAGGTGGCCTAAATAGCAAAATACCAGAAGAGAGGCCGAAACCAGTTCGCCAAGATAGGACAATGCCTAAATCAGAGGCAATGGAGAAGAGGGCCAATGAGTTCGATAAGCAGGTAGAGGAGCTAAACAAATATTTAGAGGAAACGCAGATGGACATTAGGGAAAACAAAAGTAAAATGTTTGGATTGAGGAAAAGAAAGATAGTATTTCTTTGGGAAGAAATACAAAAAGAAATACAATTAATTAAAGAAAAGTTTGACAGCAACTTTACGTGTGATAGGGAAATTAAAACGCTAGGATTCCATGTACAGTACACGGTAGAAGAACTAGCAGAACAGATTCAAACAAGTGGTCAAACAAAAATTGGGGGTTACCAACTAAAAACGGAAGAGCTACCAATGCCCTTTTATGGGGATTCCAAAGACTGGGGTCCCTTTGCCGAGTTGTTAAAAAATGGGTAGTAAAAATCGACGGGCTTCTTGGCCAGAACACAGAGTTTGGGTAGATAGTGTCTGGGTGCACGAAATCCAAAGGAGAAGAAAAAATATTCGCGTCGGCCATTGAGGTTAAGGATTTAGAGAGAATGTGGGAGTTAGAAGAAGAAGATAAAGAAGATGCAGAAACAGAAATCTGCAAGAAAAATTTTATTGAAACAACAAGAAAAGAACCAGGTGGAAGGTACACAGTTACCATTCCTTTTAAAGAAGAGAAAGAGTTAGGAGAATCAAGACCACAAGCATAGGAAGCAGACTCCATACAATATTGTCAGAAGAAAATAAAAGAAATTTCTTGGGAGCTAGCGGAAGCTGGTTTTAATTTGAGAAAATGGATTGCAAACAATCAATAGATTATAGAACATGTAGAAAAAACTGAGGAAAATAAAGTAATAGCTATTGAAGAAAGTGAAATAATCCAGTGCGATTAAATTATCCCGCCGGCAGGACCTCACTTCGGAGGTATTTATGAGGCCGGAGTCAAGTCAATAAAATATTATTTAAAAAGAGTAATAGACAACTTAGATAGATGGAAACTGATTATTAGAATGAAGAGAGAGTTTTGGTCAAAGTGGAAAGAAGATTATTTGTATACCCTACAACAAAGAAATAAGTGGAAAAAAGAAACACGGGATATACAAGAGGGACATATAGTAATAATGTAAGACGAAAACTGTCATCCAGTAAGATGGCCCTTGGGCAAAGTGGAAGAGGTACATAGGGGAAAAGATAACAAAGTCAGGGAAGTAAAAGAAAAATTACAGGATGGATTTACCACAAGACCAAGGTCATATTTTACGACATGAAACCATACTTTGAAATGCTGCATAGAGGAAGCAAGCTAGTGCAAAAATTGAGAGTGGCTTATGAGAAACTCCATTGGTTTGAAGATCAGTGTAACTTAATACTCAATAGCACACAAAGACAAATTGCGGAATTCGAAGAAAATAACGAACTATTTACAACCATAAACCCAATAAGAAAAAATAGCATTCACCATTGAATTTTTTATCCCGACGGAAGGGAAATAATGGAGAAAAACAGACATCAGTAATCGACTCAACAGCAAATATAATAAAAAAGACAACAGAGGACATAAATAGAAACTTTGAAAAAATGAATCAACGAGTAGAGAACTTGACTGAACATCTCCAGGAGAGTTATTATGTTTATAAGGAATCCATTAGTTTTTTCATAATAAATAAACAACTTAGCTCATTAATTGATGAATGCGACAAAATACAAATAGTTATTATAGGACTATTAATTGATGGGCGACTCAATCCAAATATTTTAAAGCCTAGACAATTAAGAGACGAAGACTCCAAGATAAAAGATAGCCTAACCGAAAAATTATTACTTTCAGGAAAGAGAACAAATACAGAAATAAATGAGATTTACACACTGTTAAAGGCAAATGGTATTTTTATAGAGAATAAACTCATCATAAATGCCAAAATATCATTGTTCAGTAGACACCCGTCCCAGCTGTTTAGAATTATACCAGTACCAATACAAAGAGATGGACAGATAATAATGATACAGTTAAGTTCAGAATATTTAGTATATAACTTTGAGAATGATTCCTACCATTTTAATGATTGAATAAGCATTAAACAAATGCCAAAAATGGCAATCTAACATGCGAGTGTGTGAAGGAAATTGGCCTTGGAGCAGTGCCAGTGATAGCACCTGTGAAACTTCACCCTTTAAACCAAACAGACCATCGAATTGTGTTTATAGATCTGTAGTAGCATCCAAAATATACTAGGTAGAATTGGAAGGCAGAGGCAGTTGGCTCTTTAAAAACCTGCGTAATACGACAGCTAGGATCCACTATGAAAAAACACCACCAGAAATAGTGAACTTGCCAGAGCAAGGAATACCATCAATCAGATCTGACTGTATAAACTCATCATAAATGCCAAAATACCATTGTTCAGTAGACACCCGTCCCAGCTGTTTAGAATTATACCAGTACCAATACAAAGAGATGGACAGATGATAATGATACAGTTAAGTTCAGAATATTTAGTATATAACTTTGAGATGGATTCGTACCATTTAATGATTGAATAAACATTAAACAAATGCCAAAAATGGCAATCTAACATGCGAGTGTGTGAAGGAAATTGGCCTTGGAGCAGTGCCAGTGATAGCACCTGTGAAACTTCACCCTTTAAACCAAACAGACCATCGAATTGTGTTTATAGATCTGTAGTAGCATCCAAAATATACAAGGTAGAATTGGAAGGCAGAGGCAGTTGGCTCTTTAAAAACCTGCGTAATACGACAGCTAGGATCCACTATGAAAAAACACCACCAGAAATAGTGAACTTGCCAGAGCAAGGAATACCATCAATCAGATCTGACTGTACGTCTAGAACGGAAGACAAATTGTTAATTGCTCACCATAAGATGCAATCAGAAAGGCAGGAAACCATTACATAGGAGAATTGAAAGCAATACCTAAAATTACGTGGGATCCATGAACAGAAACTAAGATAAGTACTTCTGAGGAATTAAATAAGCTACTAAGTAAAATTCAAGAACTAAAAGACAACCACGTTGAATTAAAAGGTTTAAGCTTCCACCACGTATCGGGACATGCTTCGTTAATGATTGTATTAATTTTAGTCGTTATAATTATTGTATACCTGATAAGAAAAATAACTGTAACAAAAAAACTGCAGGCCATCACCTTTGTCGGCCCTCCGCAGAATGTTCACACATGAACACGTGACACCGAGTCTGATTTTGACCCTCGGTAAAATTAAATCTCACACCATCGTGTACGACTGCAGCCAGCAGCATAATAATAGATAGCGCACTTGTGGTCGCTTAAGATTGTAAGAGCGACCTACGCCAAGAAATGTCATATTAGAAATATAAGTAGCAGGGGTAAAAAATACCCTAATTAAACACAATAGCTTATGACCGCTGCTTCCGCATGCATTGACAGCAGGCCTAAATTAAGACACTCTGTTAGCATATAAGACCTAGAATTCGTAAGAATAAAATCAGTATCTTACAAGTACTCAAATTGAACATATCCGTTGAACATATTCAAATGAAAATATTGAAATCCCAATACCTAAGGCACTGCGACCTAAGAGGGGAATCGTCATTTATATTAAGAATGCAATTTTAAACAATATAATCAATTGCTTTAGCGGTAGGAAAATATCTGGATCAATCGTTTTTGAGTATGCAATATTTTGTTATAAGCCTGCAGGTATTTTAGTCATTTACAAAAGTCCGTCATATCCGCTGTGTTCGTTTAAAACAGAATTTGAGGATTTATTTAAGTTGCAATATTTTTGGAGACTTTAATTTATTCTTAAGCAAATTTGATAGATGTATGCCCTTTACGATGAATTGCTCAGGGAGGGATTTAGGTGCTTATTAAATTTTAAACCGCCCACTACCAATGTATAGTTACCAGTGTATAGTTACCACAGTTGTATCTCTCTTAGTGTTCAGGATAGGGTAAATTAAGCTTCTATATATGTATGTCTATATAATTAAAATATGTTTAATTTAAACTTTAGAATTATGTTATGAATATAAATATGTAAATATATACCCTATATTTATACTTAAAAGTATTTTTTGGCTCTTATGCTCGGGTTCAGGGTATTTTCTAGTCGGGCACCCCCGACTAGAGCACTCTTACTTGTTTGTATATCCATTGTTGTAAATAAAATATTTAAGATTGCAACATAGTGTTACAATGTGCAAAATGAATACACTACAATGTTTTTTGCTGGTACATTTTTGGAGTTGAAATTTTTTGTTTTAATGCGTGTATATTGAAAAGGTTATTTTCTATATAATCTTATAATATTGGGATTTTTATTTTCCATTTTAATTTTTTATTAAAGCTGTCTTCTATTTCATGTATCATATAAGGTACTAGGAATTATACATCTAATTTATGTATAGTTTAATTTGTAAGCAAAGCCAAATCTCCTATTTCTAGCTTAAATCGATTTTATTTACGTCGTAAATCTGTTTTTGCGTCTCGTTCCCTTGTTGTAGCATATATGCTTCTTTTATTCTGTGTGCTTTGTGCTTTGGTGGCCTACCAGACACAATGGATAGTATTCATATCATATCATAGTAGCAGCCATTCCCCAGATCTGGATTTTATATCACCAGGTGGGCACGATGATAGCGTTGTATATTGCCCTCTTACACTGCAGGGGGAGTTTAGATCTGTTGCACATCAACCAGCTTAGGCGCGACTTCTTGTACCTACTGTTAGAGACTGTGGCCTGGATGTATGGTTTAAAAGACAGTCGCAAGTCCAGGACAACGGCCAGTTACTTCACCTCCTGATCCACCTGCATGATTTCGTCGCCAAACAAAATCCATTTTCTTGTCTTTCAACGTTCTGGATATCATTGATATCGGTCGCCCGTTTTGGGAGAGTACTGACTCCCTGCCATAATTTGATGCATCAAGTAACAAGTCAAAAGGCTTTTTATAGTTGAGTTACATAAGCATGATGTCTTCCAACGCTAAAATGTTTGTGAGTCTTTCGAACGCGTTGCGTTGAACTTCAATCAGCTAGATGTAAGTTTTTTAGACCCATTTCCCCCTTAAGATGTCTGAGAGTGGCTTTGTAAATGCCGCAAAGTCGTTTATGAAACATCTGTAGCAGCTGACCAGAAATGATCTGACAGGGAAAAGAGTTTTTGGCTGACGTACTGCTGAATTTTCCTTACCTTTTCTGGGTCTGTCATAGTGCCATTGTTTGCCAATGAAACCGAAGTATTCTACGCCTGTCCTGAAAAATTGAAACTTTTCTTGAGCCACTCGCATGTTAGATTCAATTAGGCGTTTGAGAACCCAGTCAATGTGCTTAACGTGGTCTGCCTCGCTTCTCGAAAACACGATGACATCATCGTCATAAAAACAGCATATCTTGCCGATTTGCTTACAAAGAACGTCATCTATGGCCCTTTGAAAAATACTACCGTTGTTCGTTAAGCCGAAAGGAAGCCGAAAAAATTCGTTCTTCCCCCCATTTACGGTGAACGATGTATTTTCTTGATCTCGCTCTGCTAAAGTTATTTGGTGGTATCCGGACTTCAAGTCTATGGTCGTAAGGATCCTAGCTTAACCCAAGTTTGCCAATATCATTGAAATGCTAAGCATAGGGTATTTGTCAACCACCATATTCTAGTTGAGGTTCCGAAAGTCTATTACCAGGTGGTTCTACCTATTTCCCGCGTCATCGACGTATTTCTTGTCAACGGCCCATATCGGATTGTTGTAGGGCGACCATGTGTTTCTAATTATGCCTTCCTTTAGGAGGTTGTCTATCTCGGAAGCGACGAAATCTGCCACATCAATGGGATGTGGGTACAGTTTTGAATATGTGGGCTCACTAACGGGTATAACCCGGCCTTGCCCATGGCACGTTTAAGATAAATGTTCCCAAATAGCTTTAAAAATGATTAAGACACTGATCGGACTTTATTTGAAGACTTTATACTTTAGACTTTATTGAATTGTCTGCACGACTTAGATATTTTTTCTTAATCTGTTAATTGTTGATAGCTATGTTGTTAGTACCAAGATAATACACGTAATAATAAGGATTGAGATGATCAAACACGAAGTATCCTCTATGTCTGATGTACGATCAATGCTTTGAAGCACATCTGACTTTGTGTTCTCTACTTTTAACTGGGCGTTATCCATATTTGCAAAAATTCAAAAAAGTATCAATAATTGTTTAGTTTGGACAAATTTAAGATTTATCAACTTTACAATTGGGATTTTCATTTAATTTGACTTTTAAAACGACTATTTTCATTTGTTATATTTCTTAATTTAAACTTAAAAGAGTAATATGTAAGCAAGCGTAGAAGCGCTCTGCCCTCACAATGTTATATTCATATATTATAGTAAAATTCTTCTATCTCAGCTAGTCCCAGGCAGATCATTCTGGTGTCTCTAGTCGTTGCTGAATGGCTCTTTAGAACCAGCAAACGATGCCAGTTCTGGTCCTCGCTCAGGCTGTGGTGACACCGTAACGAATAACGTCAAGGAGCTGATGGGCTGTTAACCAAATCGGAGTACGTGCGGGCATCGGCTGTGGTTCGTCGGCAAGGTGGTGGATTCACTAATTGCGCTGGATAATTTGCTCCCAAATTTATAAACCTACTTCAATAAAATGAGAGGAATACGTGTTAGGGGGTACAATAAGACTAAAAAAAATTATAGGAAAGTTATAATCGACACTACATATAATCCTACAAAAGGAAAGTCCGGTTTTGACTAAGTCACCTCCCTTAGGCGATGCATGGTTCCAAAAAAGATAAATATTTACTCAGACATAATTTATTCTAGGCTGACATATAAACGAAAATAATAACTATACATAGCACTCGAAGCTACAAATTAATAACGAATGGGGTCCAACATATTTTACTTTGCACCCGATATTGTCAGTGTTGCTCCGCGTTATAGAGGTGTGAGAACGATTCCGGGTTGATTTCCTTGTTTCCGGCAGAGTTTTCCACCATAACTCCCGCTGCCGAATGCTCGCCCACTTGTAAAGCCGCACTGTCACTGACCGGACAGAAGCTCACGTGTGCGAATGTGGGTGTGAGCACAAGTTCTTTTTTTTTTTTTTTTTTTGTTTGTTTATTGTATTGAATCAAAAATAGCATACATTTTTATTACAACACAGTTGGCTTAGGTGATATTACGCCAAGCCTGTTTGGGTCCTCAGGCTTTATCGTGGACAAACGTCAAAGGCGGCTTTTTGAGTAAGGCTGCATCGTCACGTAGGTAGTCGGGGGACTCTGGGGCGTCTCCTATGTCGTGGTTGGAGGAGGTCCTTGAACGATCTTCTCTTGAGCCTCCTGACTACACACCTCCCAGCGAGGTCTCTTGCTACCCGGTTGCAGTGTCGCTGCAAGCGTTCGCTGTACCGGTTGGCGAATGCTCCGACTTGGCTGTCTATGGTCTCCATTTTGAGCTCTCTGTGCAAGGTAGAATTTCTGACGTACCAGTCAGCACCGGTAATTCGGCGCAAGCCCAAGTTTTGGAGTGTCTGAATCTGTCTTCGATTTGTCCGAGATGCAATGCCCCAAACCTGAATACCGTATCTCCAAGCTGGTGCCACCACGTTGTAAACTGCTGCAGGAGGAGAGGCCCTACCGCATAGTAGTCAAAGGCCTCCACCACTCCACACTCAACCGAGAACTCGTCGATGATCTGTGGAGCCAGGGCCATACCGTTCTCCACGTGCACAATCCGAGCACAAAAGCTACCAAGGAGCCCATGAATATCCACTTTATTAACTTGCAGCCGGCGGCCATCAACAAGGAGGCTCTTAACATCAGGAAGCTGTGCAAGCAGGTGGTCAAGGTTGAGACTGTTCGAAGAACTCAGGACGTAGTGCAATGCCATAAATGTCAAGAGCACGGGCACACGGCCACATACTGTAGACAACATCACAAATGCGTTAAATGCGGGCTCAATCATCGCTCTGCTGATTGCACACAGCTCGACTCAGTTCCGGCAACACGCACCAACTGCGCCCACCCTGCCAACTATAAGGGCTGCGAGTGGTTCACCGAATATACAAAGCGTGCGGGAGCCCCAAAGCCCGCCAAAATGAAAAATCTCCCACCGACTCAAGCTAACCGAGGCCGCAGCAATAAAGTTCATGGGCCTACACCTGTTGTCTTCCCCCGTACAGCACCCACTGAACAAGTAGAAGGGCTTTCATACGCCGCTGCCACCAGAATAGGACTAGCTGCATTCAGCAAAGAGAACAGCGCTAGCCAGCGAGAAGGACCAGCGCAAGCTAGGCTACATAGATTGCTGAGGGAACAGCAACAGGAGAGGCTGACTGCGCAACAACAGCAACATCAGATATCTGGAAACGGGGAAGGACTTTCCTCTGCCATCAAAGACATGAGCCGAGCTATCGAGAGGATGACAGAAATGCAACAGCAGGTTTTGGGTATGCAACAAGTTCTTTGTTGTAGCCCGTTTTGATTATGATGTCGGCGGGGAGACATGCTAACTACGCCTAGCAGCTGTTTGGGTGCATGACTTGGATGGGCATTCATGTTGAAATTTTTTTGAAATTTATATATTAAAGAGACGAAAATCGACAAAAACATTTCAGATAAATACTGCAAGGGCACTAGTGAAACAGAAGATATTTACCTTTTTTTTTCTTTTGTTTTAAAGGAATTGGCACTTAGGAAAAGAAATGGCCTCTCTCGGCGGTTCCAAAATGAAGTGGGGGTTATGTGCAAACAGTTGTATAGCAGCAATCGTAATAACTTTATTTACTTTATTTTATATTTTTATACCCTGAACCTATTAAAAATGGGTAAACAGGGTATAACGTTTTTGTGCAAATGTATGTAACAGGCAGAAGGAAGCATCTCCGACCACTTAAAGTATATATATTCTTGATTAGCATCAATTGCCGAGTCGATCTAGCCATGTCCGTCTGTCTGTCAGTCCGTCTGTCCGTCTGTATGCACGCAAGGATTTCAGAACCTATAAGTTCTAGAGACATGTTAGCTGTAGGTCCTCCTAGTGCCCGCGCAGATCGAGTTTGTTTCCGATATTCGATAACTTGCCCCGTTTCCTAGTAATCGATAAGAATCGATATCGATAGTAGTAATAAGATAAGATAAGATAATAATAGGAGCTAGAGTCACCAAACTTGACATTTAGCTTCTAGAGTATTATATATATGTCAAGTATCTTTCATTTTATAGCTATCACCACCGCCCCGGAAGTTAGCGAGGATCCATATGATCCATAAGTCGGGCAAGGAATATGACCCTAAGTCAGATCGGCCGTTCAGTCTCCTGCCTTCCTTGTCGAACGACTGGGAAAGACTGATTGTCGCCCGACCTGCAAGGTTTATGGATCACATGGCCATCTTTCCTGATCACCAATTTGGGTTCAGGGGAGGGCGACCACGACACAGGAGACGCCTCAGAGTCCACCGACTACCCAAGTGACGATGCAGCCTTATTCAAAAACGCCGCTTTTGACGTTTGTCCACGAGAAAGCCTGATGACTCAAACAGGCTTGGCGAAACATTACCTAAGCCAACTGTGTTGTAATAAAAATGTATGCTATTTTTGATCCAATACAATAAACAAAACAAAAAAATATAAATGTATACACACATTCATGCGCGTTGTTTTCTGTGCTGCTATTTTAATTAGTTTTTTTCTCATTAAGACTCAATTATTGGTGTGGCTGTTGTGTTAGCCGGGAGCAAGTAATGCGGTCAGTTGCGAGTAAGAACCCTACCAAAGGGACTTATTATTTTTTTAAATTTATGTGTATTACTACAAACGAGCTAGAAGCGCGAGCTGCATTTGATGTTGGAGGAAGAGGGTTCAGGGTATCCCTTAGTCGGGAGCTCCCGAATCCTCTTACTTGTTTTTTTTTATATACTAGCACTAAATATATTTTTTTACTGGATCAACAAGAAAATGAATTTATCATTACCCACACTTTACTATGGAGGCCTAGTTCTCCGGATATCTCTATTTCCTTATTCTAGGTAGTTGTCAGAGTTAGGGATAAACAGATGACTGCGCAGCCGCCTAGATCGCCAAGTAAGCTTCTAAAAACTCACCGCTACATGGCGCTGTCAATCCATAGTCATTGCATGCAGATAAATTTACTCGGAGCAACACAAAAACTGTAAATTAGCTATATATTTCTGTTTCGAATGCAAGCGTGATTTTTTTATAATAAAAGTTTTAAGCGAAGTTTATGGAAGCTAGTGGAATAATATTCTACTGCCTACTTTTAGGTACCGGGAAAAAATATTTTTTTATGGGACCCTCCCCTGCCAAAATCACACTTAGTCGTTAAAACGGCAAAGTGGCTTATCCGCTTGCATACACTAAAAACATTCTACTGCTTTATGTCCTTTGCGTGGAACTCTCCTACTAATCTAATCGAATAGCTACTGCCAAGAATATTACTTATTCTGGCTTTTACAAAAGTTGGGGCTAGTTTTGAGCTGAATCCTTGTACAAAGTTACTCTGCTGAAAATAGCGGTGTAAGACTTCCTGACCAACACTGAAAGCTACATTACGGGTTCGAAGGTTGTAGGTTTTATCATTTCGCTTCTTTTGTTGCTGTATCCCTTTCTTCGCTGCTTTACGTATAGTCGTGTGAATCTTCCCGATTAAAACGTGCTGCTCGGTCTTTTAATTGCTGCAAGTTTCGCAAGAGTTGATAAGTCTTTCGATTTGTAACCATATTCTGCCCAAATGCAATACGATAAAGACTGCTATGTATAGCTGAGTGAAAACCTGAACGAAGGGCACATGCTATTCTACTAAGATGTTCATCCCAATCGCTCTAGTCCGACATGATGTATGCCTTAATGGCAGCAAGTATGGGTACTTCGTCAAATGATCAACAACCACAAATATCCCAACATTCCTTGAACAACTGCGTGGATAGGGGCCTAGAAAGTCTACGTATAACTTTTGAAATATTCGTTGGGTATCGGTAGAATGATTTAGAGGTGGTCGTAAAGGCTGATCCGGGTCCTTGATGCTTTTGCAACTAACGCAGCTATCATTTATTTTTACGTCATTCACTAAATTCGGCCAATAGTAGTAACAACGAATTCTGTCTAACGTTTTGTTTATGCCATTTTGTGCAGCTAATGGTGATTCGTGAAACTGTTTTAAAAGATCAGTCACGAGATCTTTTGGAACCCTCAGCTTCCAACACAAGTCATCGGCTATCTGTTCGGTAGTTGAGTGTTCTATTCTGCGATAAATGATATCGTCAACAACTTTAAGATCTGGCTCATTACTCAGCACTCTCTTTCTTAATTCCGCATATTCCATCAAATTAAAATGTATAGATTTTAAGTGATTTAAAATGAATTTATTTACACTTCACAAGTGAAGATAAGTCCGCGAGAGAGGGCATCAGGGAAACTGTTTTGAGTACCTTTTCTATGATGGATTTTAAAGAAAAATGCTTGTAGTTTGAGAGCCCACCTAGCTAATCTAGAGCTCAAATCAGCATTCGAGCTCAAATCAAGCATTTTTTTCTGTCACTGAATAATTGCGTTGGCATTTATTCTATTTTCGTGACATGAAGGCGTTAGGGACATCATTACCAACCGACTCCTTTTGCATAAGGACACCACCCACGCCGGTATGACTGGCATCGCAGTGTATCTCAAATGGCAATGAAAAAATGGGTATGCAAAACTGGAGCCTTGCACATCTCCTCCTTTAAGGTCTCAAATGGTTTCTGCGGTACATCTGACCATATGAACTTGCTTCGCTGCTTGAGTGTATCAGATATGGGTGCAGCAATGCCGGCATAGTTTTGAGTAAATTTGTGATACCAGTCTGTTGTTATATAATGGCCTTTCTATAATCTTTTTGTACGAGCCAATATGCAGATCTGCGCTTCTTATTTTTCGGGGGTAGTACTGATAGGTTTTGTGTCGAGTCACGTTGGGGATCGAGAGAACATGAAGCATTGTCAGTTACTCTGTATTCGTAGCCTTGGAGACTAACTTGCGTGCACTTGTCAGCGGTGCACGCACTCGTTCGATTTTTGAAGCATTGCACTTATAAGTGTCTTTTTGACCACACCCAAAACAGAACACTGTGCGTGCTGCTATACACTCTTGGTATCTATGGCCGTGCTTACCACAATTCCAACAAACTCGAGTCACGGCTGCAATATCAAAATTGTCACACTCGTCAACCCCTTCGGTTTGCACGGCGACTTCGCTGACATGACGACGCACCACAGCACTCTAATGTGTTGGAGTTGGTTGTGATATATTTTGCAAAAATCGCTCCCGCGTGCGTACTATGTGCCGCAAGTGGTTAATATTCGGGATAGATATGTGTTATATCTCGTGCTTAATCTACGGTTGTAAATTGGCTCGTAGCACCTCTAGTATAGCCTGCTTATTCATGGGCTGAATCAACCTATCTGTGACTGCTACTATCGCATAAAAGCATAAAAATGGTCAAATAATTCATTTGGCTTTTGTTTCCTTTGTGCAATAGCTGCTCGTATCTCCAAGTCTGTTCTGCCATCTTTAAATTGAGCTTTTACAGCTGCACACAACCCTGGACAACGTACTACTGGCACACTCTTGTGATATCACCAATACCATTCACTAGCACTTCCCTCAAACAAATTACATGCATAACAAGATAGCATTTCAAAATTGCCATCTAACGTCTGTCTCGTAAGAGCTTCCACCCGCTATACGAATTCATCAATCGACATAGACGAGTGACCTGAGTAACGCAGTTTCCAATTAGCGATAATTTGGCTAACACTATGTGGACGCAAGTTATAATATTGCTGCGATCCAAGGGGAGAAAACCCTTCCATTGGAGTCGCACTTTGATTGGGTACAGCTCTAGGACCCTGCGGATTTGTTACCCCAAACAACTGCTCAAACGTCTGATGAGGTGGATTAGATGGAATGGTCTGGGAAATGTCCGCGCTACTTTCGAACTGGCAATTGTATATTGCAAAGCAATTCGCTGAAAACCACTTTCCATTACCTGAGACAAAATCTGTTTTTTCTGAGATAAGGCAGCGGACATTGCATTCGCAATTGCTTGTTGCAAGTTGGCTGTTATTAAATTGTGTGCTTCTGTCGACTGACTTACTGGCTGCTCTACAGGCAGAGACTGAGGTTCCAATAACCCTTGCAGCAATTGAGGATCTGACTGATCCAGTATCAGATGCTCACTCGCCATGCTAGATTGATTACTTCTAGCTTGGGATTGATTACTTGTACGTGGTCTCGTATTGTCTGCAGCTCTTCTTGCCTGCGACTTAGTTTCGGATCCTTGATTAAGCATGGAAGTCTGGTTAGAATGTGCACCTTCCAATTCTTCGGCCAAATTCAACACAGATTTACTGAGAGAAGTACGACAGACTTTACACAGATTCTTGTGATCTGTTCGTGTATTAAAACACTCGTGATGAAAATAGTGGTTGCACCTCGTGGCTAGTAATTGAGCTGCGTATTTTACTTCTTTTGTGCAAACACAGCAAATAGTTTCGGTGATATCCCTAAGAGCTGAATTGCTTGGGCTATGTTGAACGGCCATTCTATTTATAACTTACTAATGAAACTTCGACCTATTCAGCTAATTATATGTGTAGCCAAAAAAAAAAAATTCACAAGCAAAAGTAATGAAAACGGGAATTAGTACGCTTTAAGATCGCGCGCCGTGTAGTGGCTTTAAACCACAAACAACGTTCCAGCAACCACCTAAAAATAGTGCTAATTCTTAGAGAACTTTACGTTGAACAAAGTGCAGACAGAAAAGTGAAAAGGAAACAATAATGATGTCATCGAATCTACTAACCAATACTTTAAAACAGATACCAGTCCTGACTAAAGCATAGCATAATAGCGAATGCCAACTATGCCTGCGTCACCGCGGAACTTTGCAGCGATAACATATTCAAGCAATATCTTTGATTGTAACTATGTTTATCGTACTATTTAGGGTGTTTATGCAGCTAGTGGTTTGTTCAGCGGCAAGGCGTAGCTCTTTTGTCCACTATCCTTGGTCCAGCTAGAATCCCGCACTAATGTAATAACACGAGGAAATTACTTTGCTTATGTGTTAATAAACTCCGGCTATTCAACCATGTTGAAGCTGATATATTTCCAGGATGTCTCACAACAGCATACAGGTTACAGGTTAATACTGGTCATTAACTATATTTAAAATCTAAAATGTATTAAGTATAATTATCATAATATTTGTTCCCTAATCTTGATCCGGACACACGCTTGGGTGCCAAATAAATAGAATTACAATAAGATACCGTAACGAATAACGTCAAGGAGCTGATGGGCTGTTAACCAAATCTGAGTACGTGCGGGCATCGGCTGTGGCTCGTCGGCATGCGGGTAGGTTCACTAATTGCGCTGGACAATGTGCTCCCACAGTTATAAAACTACTTCATTCAAATTCGCGTACTTAATGAGAAAGGGGGAGAGGAATACGGGTCAGGGGGTATAATAAGACTTAAAAAAAAAAAAAGTTAGGAAAGTAATAACCGGCACTACATATAATCGGACCATTCAGATGCACTGCTGGTGACGTGCATATGGCCACCTTTTTCAT
Organism: Drosophila montana; assembly: GCF_035044405.1. Taxonomy (NCBI): domain Eukaryota; kingdom Metazoa; phylum Arthropoda; class Insecta; order Diptera; family Drosophilidae; genus Drosophila; species Drosophila montana. The sequence continues at coordinate 48,032 of NW_026996046.1, read as the reverse complement.
GATCCTACAAAAAGGCCAATTAAAAGATATATATTGCCAGGATCCCTATAGCCAGTCCGGTTTTGACTTAGTCACGGGGCGATGCATGGTTCCAAAAAAGATAAATATTTACTCACACATAACTTATTCTAGGCTGACATATAAACGAAAATAATTATATTTTTTTTTTGTTTATTGTATTGAATCAAAAATAGCATACATTTTTATTACAACACAGTTGGTTAAGGTGATATTTCGACAAGCCTGGTTGAGTCCTCAGGCTGTATCGTGGACAAACGTCAAAGGCGGCTTTTTTGAATAAGGCTGCATCGTCACGTAGGTTAACGGGGGACTCTGGGGCGTCTCCTATGTCGTGGTTGGAGGATCGTCATTGAACGATCTTCTCTTGAGCCTCCTGACTACACACCTCCCAGCAAGGTCTCTTGCTACCCGGTGGCAGTGTCGCTGCAAGCGTTCGTTGTACCGGCTGGCGAATGCTCCGACTTGGCTGTCTATGGTCTCCATTTTGAGGTCTCTGTGCAAGGTGAAATTTCAGATGTACCAGTCAGCACCGGTAATTCGGCGCAAGGCCAAGTTTTGGTGAATCTGAATCCGTCTTCGATTTGTCCAAGATGCAATGCCCCAAACCTGAATACCGTATCTCCATGTTGGTGCCCGTTTGCAGCGAAATGGCAATGGGCTGTTGGGGTTTAGTAGCCAGTTGGCCTTGGCCATCTTATAGCGGCACTGCTTAAGAAGGCCGTCGATGTGCGCCCGAAAACTAAGCCTCTTATCCAGTACAATTCCAAGGTACTTGGCGCTTCTGCCAGGGTGAAGGGGGCTACCATCTATCCAGACTGCTGGAGCCTGGCCTCGCCTCGGAGTGTAGTTGACCGCCTGACCACTCCGAGGCATTGAGCTTGATGTTCCACCTGAGTGTCCAGCTCTCAAGCAAGTGGATGGATTCCTGGGCCCGTCAGTGGCTTCGTACTCGTAGTGGGCGGAGTAAAATATTGCCACGTCATCGTTAAATGTGGCCATCAAGTATTTGCCTGGGGTGGCAAACTCGTGTAGGTCATACGGAGTGGGGATATCAGCCGTGTACAAATTGTAGAGAAAGTAGCCCAGTACGCTGCCTTGTTGGACACTCCCCTCCATTTTGCGAGCTGGAGAGATTGCTGCTCTAACTTTGACTTCGAACTTTCGCTCCATTAGATAAGAGCGCAGAAGTAGAAAGAAGGGGGCGGGAAGACTCATCTTGATTTTCTGGAGCAATCCATCAATTCAGACTCGGTTGAAGGCCTGCTTAACGTTTACAAAGACTACATGGCAGCAGTCTTTGTCGTCGTAAGCCTTAATAATATGGTTAATCACTCTGTGAACCTGCTCAACAGCGCCATGCCTTCCCCTGAACCCAAATTGGTGATCAGGAAGGATGGTCATGTGATCCATAAGCCTTGAAAGTCGGGCGACAATCAGTCTTTCCCAGGCCTTCGACAAGGAAGGCAGTAGACTGATCGGCCGATATGACTCAGGGTCACATTCCGGCTAGCCCGACTTATGGATCATATGGATCCTCGCTAACTTCCACCGGGCAGGGAAGTGTTGCGTCCTTAATATGGCGTTGAAGATCAACGTTATAAAAAGTAGCGCGCGAGTTACCTGTGTAGCCCTCGGTAACAAAGAATGTGGTAGTAATCGGAGGAGTACGTTATGTCGCAACGGCATATCCTCTTAGAACGCTTAGTGTGCAATTTAACATGAAATTTGGAATATGTTACAATAAACTGTTGCCCTTTCAAAGTGGGTAACGAGAGACGTGTGAGAGGCATGTGTTTACAAAACGTTTAAGTGGGCGACGGTTGTCGGCGGGAATGTGTATAGTTAGCTGTTTCTATGCGGCTTCGGTGGCGGTATCGACTGTGACATGCCCTGGGTGGTCGACACGGTAACTCCTCCCCCCCTAGATTGAAGTGAAGGCCATAGGGAGGCTATGGGCTGAGCGTCGGAGTCTTTTGGTTGATTGAGTTTGATTGTTGTAGTTCTTTTTGCCATACCGAAAAGTAGTATTCCAGCGACCATCATCAGTATTATTGCGGAGTAGATAGTCCAAAGAAGAGTTGAATGTTTTTTGTTTAGGTTCCAGATTTGCGTTTGACTTTTAATGCCTTCTAATCTTAGTTTATTAAGATCTAATTCGTCTATTGTGATATCAGTTTCAAGGTTCGGGATTTATGGGACTGTGAAGTGGAATTGGTCTTCGATCTGATTTATAGTATCGTCGAAGGTTTGGTCCTCGATGATGACTGAACAGTTGTTGCAGTGGATTATTGCTGATTGTTTGATGATGCTTTCCTTCCCACAATTTGAATTGATCTTTAGTCCAGGTGCGTTGAATATGAAAATATGCCCTTTCTCAGGTTCGAAAATTTGTTTCTTAATGCCTATATCTCTAGTCTCACATTTACTCGTCTTGTTATTTAATAAATTCCTGAAGCAATCTACGTTAACTAAGCTTGACTCATGATCTTGGTAGTTACAAATGTTTATATTGTGAATTTTAGCGCAAGGTTTATTAAAATATAACAATTGGTTTTTGTTAAATGCTATGAAATGTGGGGCTATTGCAAATTCTGAATTCTTGATCGGAAGGGGAATAAGGTGTACTTACTATAAGTTATCGTGTGTTAACAGAGGTATTTTGATAGCAAATATAGTGTCAGTATTATTTATTATAGAATCTAGTGATAGTATACGATATATTTGTTCGTCTGATATAATTTATGATTTTGATGATACTTGATTATTTTTATTCTGTCCAATTCTTCTCTATTTAGAATGAATTTTGGTATTAAGTTTAATTTAGTAAGAAGCAAACTTTCTGCAATATTTTTAATGTGATTAAGAATGATATCGATATTTATGCCTATTCTGGTGGCGTAATCTAGTAATTAAATTTTCTTGTTTTCTTCATTTATATCGTTGTAAATTCTATTTTGGTTTGATGAGATGAATTTGTTAATGGTATCTTGTTCGTTGTTTATGTGTTGTGTCAAATTATTAAATCTCACTAGCACCTCGTTATTAAAGTTTACTTGTGTTTTTAAGTTGTTAGTAAGATCGTTGGTTTGAGTTTGAAAATGTCTCAGTGCTCGTTCAATTTCGTTTGCGTCGGCTGCCTCCATATTTCCTGTAATAGCTTTAATAACTGACTAGCCATTTCTAGCTTTTCAACTATTTCTGGATAGATTTCCTGTCTATATTTATTCAATTTTCTCGGTAGTCATGTTCGTTATTGAATACGATATCCTTATTAAAGGTGTGTGTCCTGCCTGTAAAAAGTTCGTTGGGGGTAAATTGTGTTGCCGAGTGTATGGCATTGTTGTATGTTATAAACGTTTCTGTCAGGATTTCTTCGTATGTAATTGAGTGTTCCCTGTTCTTCTTAGCGTCCAAGATAAGCCTATATGTTTCTGTGAGAGTAGAATGTAACCTCTCTACAGGAGCGTTACTAGAAGATTGTTGAATTGAAGTCGTGTGTAATTCTATTTGGTATTGTTTACAAAAGTCTTTAAAGATGTTAGACGCGAATTCTGCGCCCTGGTCGCAAATGATTTTCTTAGGAATGCCATATGTATTTATAAAAGTTTTAATAGAATTGAGAATACTAAGCGCGTCTCTAATATTGATGGTATAACCGTATGCGAATCTTGAAAATTTGTCAATGATAGTTACTACATATTTTCCGTTTATTGCATAGAGGGTAGTATGTATAATGTCTAAAGGTTGTTTTGCTATTTCGGTTTTTTTGAATTCAATTTTCTGTGGGTTTCTGTCGTATTTTAGGATTTGACAAATGACGCAGTTATTAATAGTTTGGGCTATTTTATTTCTCATATAAGGGAAGTAATATTGTCTTTTTAAATGTGCTGTTGTTTCATCTATGCCTCTGTGATTGGTGTCAGTGTGGTATTTTGTTATTAAGCTCTCTTAGTCTGTGATATATTGAATATCTGTAAGAAAAATTGTGCATCTGACTGCTTTTAATATTTTACAATGCGCGAAGAAGTTTTTATACACTTTCACAAGTTTTGTTGGGTCTCAAGATGTTTTTAAGAAGTTTGACTAGTAAATTCGAGTCGAAATTGGGTTCTGTGATTGTTCTTCTAATTTTGTTTTTAAAAGGGATTTCTGTCTTAATGTTTGAAGTTTGGCCTTGGTTGAATATAAGTTGGATATTAAAGTCATTCAGTGGTTTTTCTGCTATATATATATTCGTCCAAATTTTCGTTGGCAGAGTGTACTGTATCCCCGCATGTTCCTATTAATGACATGTCCTCATTCATGTTAAGATCTACTTCTACTCTGCTAAGTGCATCTGCGAGCACATTTTGTGATCCCTTTTTGTAAATAACTTCGAAATCATACTCCAATAATTGAAGTTTCCATCTGACAATTTTTGAGTTAGGTTCTTTGAAACTCAATAACCAAACTAATGGTCAGTGATCTGTGATAATTGTAAATTTCGAACCGAATAGGTAAGTCTAAAATATCGAATTGCCCATACTTTGCTAACATTTCTTTTTCGACCGTGGAATAATTTCGTTCGGTGTCTGACAAGGTTCTACTAGCAAAACAAATTGGTTTGTCGCTACCCAAGTTGCCTAGAGACAATACGGCTCCCACTGCTACGTTACTAGCGTCGGTGGTTAAAATAAAAGGTTAGAAAAGTCTGGGTATTGTAACAAGGGATCGTTGCAAAGGAGTGCTTTACAATTTTCAATTCATCCGATTAAATTACTTCTTTTTTTCCTTTTAATTGAGCTGTTAATGGTTTGGTAATTTTTGCGATATCTTTTTTAATAAATTTTCGGTAATAACCCAGGAGACCAAGGAATGATTTTATTTGTTTTCTAGTTTGAGGAATCGGAAACCTTTTAATTGCTTCCAACTTGTTGGGGTTTGGTTTAATACCTTTTTCTGTCACAATATGTCTTAAGAATTCGATTTATTTTCTAAGAAGCTTTGATTTTTCAGGATGTAACGTTGGGTTAGCTTTGGTAAGTTTATTAAAAACTTTTTCTAAGTCCATTATGTGTTCTTTTAATGATCCGGAAAACACTATAATGTCCTCTAAGTATACCAAGCAACAAACTCCTTTAAGTTCTTCAAGGACATTGTTCATGACTCGTTGGAAAGTGGCTGTGGCGTTGGTAAGACCGAAAGGCATTCTAAGAAATTCGTAATGTCCTCATAATGTCCTCATAATGCTGTAAAAGCGGTTTTTTTAATATCATTGGGTTCCATCTCTTTTTGATGATAACCGCTTGCTAAGTCTAAAGCGGAGAAATACTTTGCTCCACCTATTCTATCTAGGGGTTCGTTTATATTTGTCTTTAATTGTTTTTTGATTTAATTTCCTATAGTCTACTACCAATCTCCATTTGGGTGGTCCGGTGTCTGATTTTTTGGGAACTAACCAAACTGGTGAGCTCCAAGGGGAACGACTATGTCTTATTATTTCTTGTTCTAGCATTTTATCGATTTGGCCCTGGATTTCTTTTTGTTCGTGGTAACTATATGTGAAGGGTCGTGCGTATAATGGTATGTTGTCGGGTGTATTAATTTTGTGTTTTTCTGTGTCTAAGAATGTAAGAGTCTTCTTCTTCATAAAATAAAAATGGGAATTTAACGAGAAGATTCTTTAATTCATTTTCTTCTTCTTTGTTCAAATTGTCTGTTTTTACTAAGGCTTGTTGTGTGCTATTAGTGTCGTTAAGTTCTAACCGAGTCAAAAATTAAGACTTATGACTTCTTGTTCTTGGCATTTTTCAACTTCTAAGGGTATTTCTAAACAACATTTTTCGTTATCTTCCGCGTAGTTGACTATTTCAAGATAGGCAGTGTTATTAGAAGCTTCGTATATGCCCTCTGAAATAAAGGTATTGTCGGCAACTTTACTGCCTTTAAACCAAAAACTGCCTTCTTTTAATTGCACGGGTAGAGCTGGCATGTTTCTAGTCATTCCTTCTATTCTTCTATTATGTGAACTTGGGTGGTTTTGTTTTGTCTCATTACTAGTTTAATTTGTGCGTGGGATGTTTCGAGTATACGGTCGTTTATTCTGATATTTGCTTTAACCGATTCTACAATGTCTATTCTATATAAGCCCATCAAAAAAGTCGTGGAATTTAAGTAGGAGAAAGCAGAAGGTCCCAAATGTATTAAACTCTTTAAATGCTTTAAAGTTTGCTTTTTCGTATAATTCTATGCATTTGAGTAATGTTCTTACTATAACGGGTGGTTCTGCTACCGCGAGATACGACTTTTGGGTCTAGGAAAGAATGACAAGCTCCGGTGTCAATTAAGAATAATAGCTGTCTGCCAAAGGGTGAATTTATCAAAATGTAAGGGAAGTTCGGTCCGTGTCTGCTTTTGTATTCTCTTAGGTATCTTGTTTGTCCGTTGAGGCTGATTGCTGAAAATATTCGGATTCATCTAAGTTGTGTAGGTGTGTCTGCCTGCTGTTACTAAGAGAGTTGTTATATTGTTTTTTATTGTTATAACCCTGTTGTGAGAAGTTAGATAGAGTTGAATTCTTAAATTGTCGTGAGTTGGGACCTTAGTTTTGGTTTGTTGGCGGCATTATTAATCTTGGATTTCCGTTGTTTTGTCAATTTGTTAGTCTGGGATAGTTGGGTTGGTTTTGTCCGTAGTTATTATTGTTATTGTTATACGAGTTTGGTTGGTTATAAGGTACTCGTCTTTGTCCTTGTTGTCTGTGTTGGTTGTTATTGTTGTAATTATTTTGGAATGTGTCCCTGCGTTTATCTTGGTAATACGTATCTCGTTCGAAGATAGCTAAGTCAAAGGCTTCGTCTAAGTTAGATGGTCTCGCCGATCTTACGATGTTTCTTAGTGGTCCTGTTAATCCTTTAATAAAGGAGTTAAGACACAATGTCGTATAAAATTCCTTTTTCTCGCCTATCGTTTGGACCGATAATTCTTTATTATCTATTATGCTGAAAAGAGCTCTTCTGGAAAGTCGGATTTTTAAATGGGATATCATGTAACTGTTCTATAATAGTGAATTCGTTACTTTGGTCTGATAATTTTTTAGTCAATACTTTCTTCATATTATCCCAATTAAGGGGAGTGTCTGCCTGATCCAATATTTCGCTAGCTCGTCCCTCTATTTTATTGCTAATTGCTCTCAAAAGGAGTTGTCCCCTGGGCGTTTGATCGCTTCCTCTGATGACCATAAATATCTCTTCAACATTAGCTATAAAACGTTTTAAATAGTTTGGGTTGCCCTCGAAAACCGGGAGGCATTTAATAGCGTCCGGGATGTCTAAACATGCTTCCTGTGAGCTTGTTCCTGACAAGTTAGCGAGTCCGTTGGTCGCCATTTCTGTCCTTTGTGTTGATTTATGTTTTAGTGTGGGTGCATTGATGTTTTCATTAGATTTGGGGATGGTAGTATTATTTTGTCTAGCCTGGCTCCTAGTAAGAGTACTCAAGATGGATGTTTTTTTTTACCGATTTGGACATTTAATGTATGCTGTGTATTTATTCTTAATGTATATTGGCATGCGACTTATTTTAGTGTCTTTAGATTATGTAGGTACTGATACTTAATATGTATTATTGTTTTATTTGGTTTTTTTGTTGGGGGGCTTTTTTTAAAAATATCTGTAGTTGAGATAATCGCAATATTATTATATGATTGGAGTTCAAGAATTATTTTACTTAATATAACTTAATACGAATGTTACGTATTCTAAGTGTTCTTTTCTTATTATTATTATTATTTTTTATTTTTATTTAATTATTTTTGTGTGTTTGATTTGTAGGAATAGTTAATATGTCCTATTGTCTGATCTCCGATACCCTACAATTGTCTTCAACAAGGCTGTGACTGCTAATGCCCTATAGAATATGATCTTCAACGAGTTTCAGTGACTTGTTCGAACGTTATGTTCGCGTCCAACAAGTTGAATGCGACCATCAATGCCCTATTTCATGCATTTATAGCATTGTTGTTTTTGTTTTTTCTTGATGTTGTTTTTGTATTCGTTTTTTGCATACAATTAATTTAGTTTATTTAATTTTTTTTTGTATTTTTATATGCCCTGTAAAAATATGGTCTTCAACGAGTTACAATGACTTACTCGAACTGTACGTTCGCGTCCAACAAGTTGTTTGTAACCATCACTGCCCTAGCGGAAACTGCATAGCTCCTTTCTCATGCATTTATAGCATTGTTGTTTTTGTTTTTTCTTGATTTTGTTTTTGTATTCGTTTTTTTGCATACAATTAATTTAGTTTCTTTAATTTTTTTTTGTATTTTTATATGCCCTGTAAAAATATTGTCTTCAACGAGCTTCAATTACTTACTCGAACTGTACGTTCGCGTCCAACAAGTTGATTGTAACCATCACTGCCCTATTGCGAGGCATAAGCTTGTAACTATCGATCGCTTGTTGTAACCCCTATTCGCTTCTATTTTTTCTCACCTTATGCTACGTTACTACGTTTAGTATACTACTAACTGATTATTAATTGAAACATTGAATGTGTTTAATTTTTCTATATTTTTTTTTGTTTAATTATTCTTGTATACAAATGTTTACACTACATTTGCTTATTTTCTTCACCTTTGGGATTTTGTTTTACATAATTTGTGTATGTGAAGGTGTGTTTGTGTTGTTTTTTCTTTATATATATAGTGACATATCCATAGTCGCACCCACCCTTTAACATAACTTAGCACACAAGCATAAGCATAAGTATAAACACTTCCAATATTGTAAACAAAAAGCCTGGTGATAACATCGACATTGGCCAAGATCAAACTGTCCCCCTTTGGTAGACATAAACAATTCACCCTAAATATCACGCCACTGTCAATGTTCTCATCAGAGTACTATCCCACGCATAATTGCTGACGCAGCTCAAACTTCACTCAATTTTGACTCAAACTCTCTCAAACCGAAGTTTGCTAAGCGACCGCAACAGATAAATGTCATAATCAAGATTCGGGAAGCAAATCTGAATGTACTCATCATAAGTAGTAGCCGTTAAGTGAAAATAAAGAATTGAAATATATTTTTTTAAAGTAATTAAACGAGCAAAACTTAATTGGCGCAGCCGGTAGGATACGTCGGGAAAAAGTAAAGATCGCTAAAGGATAATTAATTCCTAGATCTAAAAACACAATCGCGACCGAAATTGTTGTCGGTAATTGTCGGTGTGTAACACTAGTAGTCACTAGGTCACTAGTAGTCTAATAACATCGACCCTTCGGGCAATAAAACTACTACAGTTAAAAACGACTGGCTTTGCATATCTCTTGATCCCTGCAATACGTTATTACTGGGTCTTATCCATAAGACACAAACACAAAAAAAAAAACATTAAAACAAAGTGCAAAGAAATAAAAGTGCAAGAAAACCACAAACTCAAACAAAAAAAAACTATTTAAAGTATATTACACCAAAACCATGACGATGGAATTATCAGAACAACACCTAAACCAGGCCCTTTCGCAACTTAGACAGGTGCCATGTTTTGACGGATCAACAGAAAATGTCAACGCTTTAATTAAAAGGATCGATTACATCCTACATCTTTATCCAACCCGAGATGTCAGACAACACAGCATCTTATATGGAGCCATCGAATTGCAAGTTGCTGGAGATGCTCAGAGGGTTTCACAAAGGACAGCAGCCAACACTTGGCAGGAGTTGAGGAACGCACTGATTGAAGAATACAAAGTACAAACACCATTTGAAGAACTCCTTCGACGCCTATACAACACGAATTACCAGGGAAACGTCCGTAAGTTCATCGAGGATCTCGAAAATAAATCTTATGTTATATTAAACAAGTTAGCTTTAGAAAATATACCTAGCAATACGACACTTTATACAAATGCCATGAATAACACAATTAAAGATGTAATAACAAAAAAATTACCCGATAGGCTTTTCATGATGTTAGCCAGATACGACATAACGTCGACACAGAAACTTAAACAAGTAGCGCAAAGAGAAGGATTATACGAAAATAGCGTAACTGATAGACCTAAAACTAATAACGTTCAGGGCAATCAAAATAACAATCGTAGGAACACGGGAAATTATCAGCAAAATGCTAACCCAGCCACCAGTTCAAGTGGCTATTCCAACACGAATCAGAGTTATCATGTACAAAATAAACAGCACACTAATTCCGAAGACAATCAAAAGGCTCACCACGAGTTCCACCAGAAATTAAGTCAAGATAGAACCCAAAATCCCTTAAACTATCAAAATCAGCCCCATTGCTTGAATGCGCCAAACCCTCCGACTAAACGTCAAACAGATAGCAACAGTGGGCAGATGAAAATGAACACATCTGAAAATTTTCATCAGCAAGCCTCGGAACAAACAGAAGATATCCATTCATAAAATTGATTATGAATGACGAAGTTCTAAAATGTGTCAATGACACAGGTTCAACCATAAACCTAATGAAAACAAACTACTAAAATTTTCCAATATTCAACGAAACACTAAAGGTTCACACCATAAATGGTGTTATTGAATTAAAACAAAGCACAAGATTAGGAGCAAGCAAAATTTGTCGGAGTAATCAAAAATTCTATATTCACGACTTCTCAGAGCATTATGATGTTCTGATTGGGAGAGAATACCTTAAAGCATGTCAAGCGAAAATAGACTATGCACAAGGATCCGTAACCTTAGGAGAGTTTAACTTTTGTTTTAGATATAATGACGAAGAGGTCGCAGAGGACATGACCGCACAAGAGTGCCTTGATCCACCCTCAAAAGAGGACAGACCATTTAACTTCGCTATTAATAACGAATTAACAGAGAACAATGAGTTTAGGCTAGAGCACCTAAACCCAGAAGAAAAAGAAAAAATTAAAAATGTTTTACATAAATTTCGTGATATCCAGTACCATGAAGGTGACAATTTGACTTTCACTAGTACAATTAAACACAAAATTCTAACAAAACATGAGGACCCAATTTACAAGCGTCCATATAAATATCCTCAAATATAAGATGAGGAAGTAAATAAACAAATAAGCGATATGATAAAACAAAATATCATACGTAAATCCAAATCCCCTTACTGCTCACCAGTAATAATCGTTCCAAAGAAAAACGATGCATCTGGAAAGCAAAAATTCCGGTTAGTCATAGATTACCGCAATCTCAATGAACTAACTATTAATGATAAATACCCTATCCCGATCATGGATGAAATACTGGACAAACTTAGAAAATGCCAATATTTCACAACCATTGATCTAGCCAAAGGCTTCCACCAAATTCAAATGGATCCTGGTTCAGTACCCAAGACCGCATTTTCGACTAAACATGGCCATTACGAGTACACTCTCATGCCATTTGGTCTTAAGAATGCACCTGCAACGTTCCAACGTTGAATGAACAATCTCTTAGAAGATTTAATTTTTAAGGATTGCCTGGTTTACTTAGACGACATTATAATTTTTTCCACTTCATTGGAGGAACACATTTTGTCGCTACAAAAAGTATTTGAGAAGCTTAGAGAAGCTAACTTAAAACTACAGTTGGATAAATGCGAGTTCATGAGAAAAGAAACTGAATTTCTTGGTCACATCATCACAACTGAGGGTATAAAACCAAATCCCAACAAAATACAAGCAATTGTCAATTTCCCAATTTTAAAAACCCCAAAAGAAATTAAATCATTTCTAGGATTATGTGGTTTCTATAGGAAATTTATACCAAATTTCGCTAATATAGTAAAACCATTAACACTTAAATTAAAAAAGGAGCAAAGATCAATATAAATGACAAAGAATACGAATCAGCGTTTGAAAAGCTAAAAGTACTCATAACATCCGATCCAATTTTAATATACCCTAATTTCGAAAAACCATTTTCATTAACTACAGACGCGAGTAATATGGCAATAGGGGCCGTCCTTTCGCAAGAGCATAAGCCTATATTCTATGCAAGCAGAACTCTCAACGAGCATGAGATAAATTATTCAACGATTGAAAAAGAATTATTAGCAATCGTTTGGGCCACTAATTACTTTAGGTCCTATCTTTTTGGTCGACAATTTCAAATCCTTAGTGATCACAGACCACTCGTCTGGTTAAATAACCTGAAAGAACCTAACATGAAATTACAACGATGGAAAATCAAGCTAAATGAGTTTGATTTCCAAATTAAATACGTCCCAGGAAAAGAAAACTATGCAACTAGGCAAAGATACCATTAGCACAAGAGCAACTATACATAGTGCTCAGGAAGATAACAGTAACTGTGTAGTTGGAAGCCTTTTTGCAACTAATTAATTCTAACTGCTTGTGTGCAGCGAAATTCAAAAGTTATGTATATTTGTTTTCGAATATATTTATTGCCGCGCAGGGCACTTAGTAGAGATTATGTTTTATGTATTGTTGTATTGTTGTTGTTGTATTATGTATTGTTGCTTGGCAGACAACTCGAATTAGTTGTGCCTAGGTTGCGATCAAACGAAAAACTAAAAACTATGACAATATGTAAAGCGAACGAAACGAAAAACTCCAATCAGACGCTCGCTGGTTAGAGCGAAGGGCAGCGGGAGTCAATGCAAAGCAAAGCAATGCAGAAAGAGAGTGGGCAGCAGCTTACAAAAAGCGCGCAAAAACTATTTGCTCTTAGGCTGTAATTATGATTGTTATTTTCTGCTTGGATGATGTCCGCAGCCGTCGGTGTTGTCTCTGCTGTTACTTGACCAAACAGTAACCATTTACAGATCACAGAAAGACCCCTTAATTATTATAATCGGCAAATAGAATTTGAAAAAGGAACCGAGAACGAAACAAAAGTTACAAATTACTTTCATAAAACCAACATAAAAATTACATACAAAGACATGACTAACGCACATGCCAAAGAATTAATAAAAGAATATTTATGCACAAAGAAAAGTGTGCTATACTTCCACAATGAAGCAGATTTTCCAATTTTTCAAGAAGCCTACTTAGAAATAATAAGTCCGAATAATTTAACAAAGGCAATGAAAACTAGTAAAAAATTAATAGATCTTCAAACATTTGCAGAATTCAAGAAACTAATATTAAAAAAACACAAAGAATTATTACATCCAGGAATTGAAAAAACTATTAATTGGTTCAAAGAAACCCACTATTTCCCAGATTATCAAAATTTAATTCAAAATCTAATAAACGAATGTGAGATTTGCAACATCGCAAAAACAGAACACAGGGATACAAAATTAACTTTCGAAATAACTCCGGAAATCGCTAATATCCGAGAAAAATATGTAATGGATTTTTACATAGTAGGAGATAAACAATTTTTATCTTGCATTGATATCTATTCAAAATTTGCATCATTAATAGAAATAAAAAGTAGAGACTGGTTAGAAACCAAACGAGCTATAATACAAGTATTCAACCAAATGGGTAAACCCATCGAAATAAAAGCAGACAAAGACTCAGCTTTTATGTGCACAGCTTTACAATTATGGTTAAAATCAGAAGCAGTAAATATTAATATAACCACTAGTAAAAACGGCATATCCGAAGTAGAACGATTTCATAAGACAGTTAACGAAAAATTAAGAATCATTAACAGCGACTCAGACGTCGAAAATAAACTTACAAAATTTGAAACAATACTTTACACATACAATCATAAGACAAAGCACAAAACGACTAACAGAACACCTGCGGACATATTCATATACGCAGGTACACCAGAGTATGAAACTCAAGCTAATAAAGAAAAACTAATAAATAACCTCAACAAAAAACGAACGAATTATGAAATTGACACAAGATACAAACATTCACCGTTAGTTAAATCAAAGACAACAACCCCGTTCAAGAAAACAGGAGAACTAAGACAAATCGACGATAAACATTTTGAGGAAACAAACAGAGGCAGGAAGATAATACATTACAAAACCAAATTCCAAAAGAAAAAGAAGACTAATCAAAGTAAATATAACAATTACAGGTCAACAACAGACAGCGACCAGAACATACAAGCACCAGCTTAAACTAATTATTATAATATTACTATCAATAACTGTAAACCATATAAATGCACAAAGCATTGAAATTAATCCTATTAAAGCCCATAACGGTTATCTCATATTCAAAACAGGAACCATAGACATTCCGACAGATTACGAATACCATTGTTTAACGGTTAACATAACAAAAACCGAAGAAACTTTTAACAATTTAATTGAACAATCTAAAGAATTTAATAACCTAATACAAATTGAATACTTAGTAGAAAAATTAAACAGAGAAATAAACGGCTTAAAAATAGCCAAACGCAGCAAAAGAGGTTTAGTAAACATAGTAGGAACAGTATACAAATACTTATTTGGAACATTAGACCAAGAAGATAAAACAGAAATTGAAAAAAAAATAAGCAGCTTAGCAGAAAACAGTGTTCAGGTTAACGAATTGAATCACATAATAGAAGCTGTAAACAAAGGAATAGAAGTCATGAACGAACTAAATCAAAAGACAGAGAAGGGAAAGAAATTAGATATCCTTATGTTTAACCTACAACACTTTACAGAATATATAGAAGACATAGAGATGGGAATGCAGCTCACAAGATTAGGTATTTTTATCCCAAAATTATTAAAACATGACTATTTGTCGCATGTTAATTCAGAAAAATTGTTGAATATAAAAACTTCTACTTGGCTTAAATCAGATACAAACGAAATACTGATAATATCCCTTATTCCTCGAGAAATAATAAAAAACACGGTATTTGAAATAATTCCATACCCGGACGAAAATAATAACATTTTGACAGAAATAGCTCATGAAAAATATTTTACACAAGACAAAAAAGTCTATAGCAAAGAAACAAAAAAATTAATTAATAATGAATGCATAACAGGAATTTTAAACCAAATAACATCAGAATGTAGTTATACTAAAACTTTGAAAAATTTTCAAATTAACTATGTAGAACCAAATATAATCTTAACTTGGAATTTACCACAAACAATATTAAACCACAATTGTATAAATAACGAAATAACAATAGAAGGAAACAATTTAATAAAAATCTTTAATTGTTCACTACAAATTAATGAAATTTCAATTTCAAACAACATGTTAGATTATACTCAAAACATTTATGTAAGCAATGATGTTATAAAAATAGAACCACTTTCGTTTGCACAAACGAAACAAATTATAAATGAGCATACAAAATTTAATAATGTATTCCAGATAATTACAATAACCATATTTGTAATCATATTAATAAGTTTAACACTGTATTTAACATATAAATTCAAAAGCATACCTAAGGAATTAATTATAAAATATAAAAAACCAAAAGTAGAAGAAACACCTACAAAAATAGAACATACACCAATTGTAAAAGAAGAATATATTACACTATACCCAAACTTAAACACCTGAGGACAGGCACTTTTCTAATGGTTGGGGGAGTAACATATCCATAGTCGCACCCACCCTTTAACATAACTTAGCACATAACAAGCATAAGCATAAGTATAAACACTTCCAATATTGTAAACAAAAAGCCTGGTGATAACATCGACATTGGTCAAGATCAAACTGTCCCCTTTGGTAGACATAAACAATTCACCCTAAATATCACGCCACTGTCAATGTTCTCATCAGAGTACTATCCCACGCATAATTGCTGACGCAGCTCAAACTTCACTCAATTTTAACTCAAACTCTCTCAAACCGAAGTTTGCTAAGCGACCGCAACAGATAAATGAGTTAATCAAGATTTGGGAAGCAAATCTGAATGTACTCATCATAAGTAGTAGCCGTTAAGTGAAAATAAAGAATTGAAATATATTTTTTTAAAGTAATTAAACGAGCAAAACTTAATTATATATATAATTGGTCAACTCACAGGCTGAATAATATGCAATTAAAGAGCATGGTTCTTTTCGTGGAATTATGGTTGTAATAGCCTTCGACGTCTCTTGACTGCGCCAGTTACCAGTGTGGCCCTCGGTAACAAAGGATGTGGGAGTAATCGGAGGAGTGCGTTAATATTCAAACCCCCACGAATAGTTTTGTTGTAGTTATGTTTTAAATTGATTGTGTGGTTAAAATGTTTTGTTGGAATTAAAAACACTGAACTGGACTGGTTGAAGTTCGTACAAAGAGTGAATTTGTCTTTATTTCTATATCTTATATATAACCTACTGTATACAAAAGTTCGGTCAACATGATTAGCTACATGAGTCCGAGAATATGCTTTTGTAGCGGTTTCATGTGGCTAGCACTTGAAATATAGCAACGGCACATCCTCTTAGAACGCTTAGTGTGCAATTTAACATGAAATTTGGAATATGTTACAATAAGCTGTTGCCCTTTCAAAGTGGGTAACGAGAGGCGTGTGAGAGGCATGTGCTTACAAAACATTTGTGCGGGCGACGGTTGTCGGCGGGAATGTGTATAGTTAGCTGTTTCTATGCGGCTTCGGTGGCGGTATCGACTGTGACATGCCCTGGGTGGTCGATACGGTAACTCGCGCATTGGTAGGGCCTTCAGAGTGGTGTGGCATATTTCATCATGGCGCGGTGCTTTGGCCCTGGGAAGGACTTTGACGACGTTGATCAACTCCTCCACGCGGATGGGGCCGATAGGTGGTGACATCTGTAGCGGTGTCTCCAACGCTCGGGTTGTTTCATCTAGCTTTTCAGGGGAGGCCAGATCGAAAGGTGTAAGCCGTTCCTCCAGGTGGCTGGCGAAGGTATCAGCTTGCTCTTCGTCTGTAAGGCAGTATTTACCATTGTGGCGAAGAAGGGGAACGGTTCTCCAGGGTTGGCGCTTTAGGTTTTTAGTTGCTCGCCAGAACGAGTATCTTGAGTCATTGGTATAGTCCATGGTCTCCAACCTTCTAGAAAAGGATGCGTCTTTGTGCCTGCGAAGGGCCTCCTTGAGTTGCTGCTCCGTTCTTCGCCACTCCGCCTTGTCCCACGGATGCTCTGTCGTCTGGAACCTGCGTCGGCACCGCCCTTTGATACTGAGCAGGTTGGTTATGTCTGCGGGCAGCGCGTTGCCAGCATTGTCCAGCCGCCTGGCAACTGGTGGGGAGGTGGCTTCGGCTGCTGCTGCGCGAATCTTTGCGTTGAGGCTCAATGGCGTCCACTACATCCCGTCCAGTGCAGATTTTGGTGTTGAGGTGAATACTTTCACTCATCTGGAAGACACCGAGATCAGTGCGTGCGTTGATCAGCCTCGGTACTGCGCTGACCACCCTGACCCTGCTCTCCAGGATGACTATCAGGGCCAGGGGGTCGCTGAGGAGATCCCAATCGTCAGCGATTGAGCGGCACTGGTAAGGGATCCCGTGGTAGATAGCGAAGTTAATACAAGACGGAGTGCCTCGGCTGCCGTACGGGTATCTTGTAGCAGAATCTGTGGCAGTACCTTCGCTTGACGATGCGCTAGGCTCCTAGCTAGTTGTAGACCGCGCGAATTGCTGTTATCTGCGCCCCACAGCCAGTGATGTGCATTCCAGTCGCCTCCCACCAGATATCTGCCTCCAGCCGAGTTGAGTATGACATTGAAGTCATCAGTCGACGTCTGCTCATTTTGTCTGCAATAGACTGCTCCAAAGTCCACGTTACCAGCATCAGTGGAGACTTTCACAGTCGAGTATTGGTAAACACGATTAGTAATACTCAATTGCGGGAAATGAACCAAGTTTCTTCGGACGAGGACAGCGCAGCCACCGCTAGCTGAGGGATTTTGAGCCCAGTGTACAGGGTATGCCTCGAAGCCAAAGATTTTAGGGAAAGTTGGACCGTTAGTTCTAGTTTCTGACAGCAGAATTATTCCGATAGCGTATTTTTGTACTAGGGCCTCCAGCTCTAGTACTTTACCTGAAATGCCATTGGCATTCCAGATTAGCACCTTCAGTGGTGTGTTCATTTGGATAGTAACGCGGTTAAAAGGGTAAGGATTTTGTGTTGCATACCCAAAACCTGCTGTTGCATTTCTGTCATCCTCTCGATAGCTCGGCTCATGTCCTTGATGGCAGAGGAAAGTCCTTCCCCGTTTCCAGATGTCCGCTGTTGCTGTTCCCTCAGCAATCTATGTAGCCTAGCTTGCGCTGGTCCTTCTCGCTGGCTAGCGCTGGGGACATTGTTCTGTTTGCAGCTAGTCCTCTTCTGGTGGCAGCGGCGTATGAAAGCCCTTCTACCAGTGAGTGCTGTACGGGGGAAGACAACAGGTGTAGGCCCAAGAACTTTGTTGCTGCAGCTTCGGTTCGCTTGAGTCGGTGGGGGATTTTTTATTTTGGCGGGCTTTGGGGCTCCCGCACGCTTCGTATATTCGGTGAACCACTCGCAGCCCTTATAGTTGGCAGGGTGGGCGCAGTTGGTGCGTGTTGCCGGAACTGAGTCGAGCTGTGTGCAATCAGCAGAGCGATGATTGAGCCCGCATTTAACGCATTTGTGATGTTGTCTACAGTATGTGGCCGTGTGCCCGTGCTCTTGACATTTATAGCATTGCACTACGTCCTGAGTTCTTCGAACAGTCTCAACCTTGACCACCTGCTTGCACAGCTTCCTGATGTTAAGAGCCTCCTTGTTGATGGCCGCCGGCTGCAAGTTAATAAAGTGGATATTAATGGGCTCCTTGGTAGCTCTTGTGCTCGGATTGTGCACGTGGAGAACGGAATGGCCCTGTCTCCACAGATCGTCGATGAGCTCTCGGTTGAGTGTGGAGTGGTGGAGGCCTTTGACTACTATGAGGTAGGGCCTCTCCTCCTACAGCTGGTATGAGTAGAACTCAATTTTATGTTCTTCCAGTATCTGTATGATGGCCCTGTATGTGGGCACATCATTGGCTAGGAGCCGCATAGTCCTACCTAGGTTGGATTTGATGGTCAAGCTATCCACTACTTCGGATAGTATGAGCCACATGTCGTGGATATCGTCAATGTGGGGTGGGGGTGGCTTCTTTTATCCAGTGGGGACATTGTTGTTGACCCCCAACCTGAGGGGCAGGTGGGGACCTGCTGTCTAAGACTTTGCGCTTATCATTTGTTTTTCTCGCCTGTGCTTGAATCAGTCGAGCCGCGGCTGCGGTTTGCGTATTGGGTTTGATGATATCTATTATACGCACTAGGGCGTCAACGGGGTCTCTATTTGCACAAGCACCAGCATGTGGGCTGCTGCCGGGGTCTTCGGATTCCATTAGAGGGTAGGAAGGTGAAACTGAAGTACTTAGCAGCTGTTGCTAAGCGGCTGTTAAGCATTGAGGTGATCGGAGGCGTAGCGGCGACAGCATTTAGTTGGCCTACCTCATTAGTTCGAGACGGCCGCTTGTTGCTAATTGTGGGTGCATTGCTGTTGTCAGCACTCACTGGCTGGTTGGGTGCATGTCAGCACGGCAACGCAGACGAATTGCTCAATTTGTGACCACCTTATTTTGGGTTTGATTTTGTTTCGAATTAATAACATAGTTTTTTCGGCAAGTGTAAGAAGTGCTGTAACAGATGTTTATATTATACAAAAATAATTAAGAATATATAAATACAAATATATGAGCATTCATATGGTATCTTATATTAATTAATTACCAAAAAAAAAGGATAATATATAAAAAGAAATTGTTAAAGAATATGTTTAAGTTATTTTCGGTATTTATAAAGAACATAATCACGATCATCTATTCGGGGAGCTGTGTATATGCTCCAGATGTTACTTGGACAACAAATGAAAACTGCTTGTTGTCACCCAAAGCTAACAGATAGAGCTAGAGGGAAGCTTCTACTCAATTTTATCGCTTTCTATGTTTTGTTCGCTCAGCTCAGTTTACGCGAAAAAGAGAAGCTTTTATCCGCTTGTATTAATATTTATTTATTAATGCTTGTGCCAAACTTACGTCAACTTACGTGTGTGTGTGATCGTGGGTGTGTTCGCTAAATTGTGAGAAAAAAAATTAACCTTTTGGGGTACGACTGAGAGCTGATTGATATGATACGACATAACATCCAAAACAATCATATGCTTGTTATACACTGAGTTTCTTAAACAATTTTTTTTTTGTTTCATCTCCTTGCCACTTAATGTGCATTTGCATAATTTGACAACTATTCAATTGACTTGGATGGGCATTGATGTTGCAATTTTTTGAAACTTCAGACAATTACTGCAAAGGCACTAGTGAAACATAAGATATTTTTTTTTTGTTTTAAAGGAATTGGCACTAAGGAAAAGAAATGGATTCTCTCCTCCACCAAGTGAACGCGGAACATAAATGCAGTGGGGGCTATGTGCAAACAATTTTGTTTTTATACCCTGAACCCATTGAAAAAGGGTAAAAAGGGTATAATGTATTTGTGCAAAAGTATGTAACAGGCAGAAGGAAACATCTCCGACCCCATAAAGTGCTCATAATCTTAATCAGCATCAATAGCCGAGTCGATCTAGCAATGTCCGCCTGTCTGTCCGTCCGTCTGTCACTCTGTCCGTATGTATGAATGCAAGGATCTCAGAACCTATAAGAGCTAAAGACTTGAAATTAATAAATGGTGTGGCTGGTGAGTAGAGGCGGCGGCAAGTGGTGCAGTTAGTTGCGAGTTCGAACCCTGCCAAGGGAACATTTTTTTTTAATTCCCTGAACACATTGAAAATGGGTAAAAAGGGTATAATGTTTGTGTGCAAATGTATCTAACAGGCAGAAGGAAGCATCTCCGACCCTATTAAATTTATATATTCTTGATCAGCATCAATAGCCAAGTCGATATAGCCATGTCCGTCTGTCCGTATGTATGAACTCAAGGATCTCAGAACCTATAAGAGCTAGAGACTTGAAATTATGGCTGTAGGTCCTCCTAGTGCCCGCGCAGATGTTTCCGTTATTCGATAACTTGCCCCGTTTCCAAGTAATCGATATCGAAATCCTGTTTTTTGAGCAATTTTGGTAAATAATAAGAGCTAGAGTCACCAAACTTCACATGTATTTTTTATTATCATTTTTTCTTTATTACTACTAAATCAAACGAGCGCGTAGCGCGAGCTGCATTTGGGGTTGGAAGAAGAGGGTTCAGGGTATCCCCTAGCCGGGAGCTCCCGACTAGAACCTCTTACTTGTTAATAATGTTTTGATTATATGTTGTGGGAAGTCATTTTTGGTCAAGAGTTTTTTGATTCCATGTTCAATTTCTTTGTGGTATATTGTATCCGATATGTTAATCATTCTATTCATACAGCCTAGTGCTGTATTGATTATCATACTCTTTGGGTGGTTTGAATTGAAGTTGAGTATTCGTCCGGAGGCTATGGGATTCTTATACCACTTTATTTTGAGTGTGTTGTCCAATCTGCTTACAATAGAGTCTAAAAATGGTAATTTCCCGTCCTCTTCTAATTCTATGGTAAATTTAATCTGTTTGTGGAAGGAATTCAATTCTTTTAGAATTTTCTGCACTTCTATTTTGTCAGTTATGGCAAAAAGGTCATCTACATATTTGGTCAAGTTAAATATGAAGAATGCATGCTAAAAATATGATAGTGGCTCCAAATTGGAAATTCCTAATTATCTTCTTATAATAATTAAAAAGTGTATATTTTAAACAGTTTAAAACTTGCGAAAAATAATCAGAAAGTGCAAAGTTCAATTTCTGTGCTGAATTTTGCAGTTATTTTTATTTAATTAAGTCTCACTTTGTCTTCATTAAGGAGTCTTGAATTTAGAATAAATAATGAAATCACATTCGTACATACCATCCATCTTCAAACGCGCTTTCGTTGATGGACGGCGACGACTTGCTGTAATAAAAAAAATTGCGCAAAAGGACGCCAAAAGAAATATATAAAAAAAAGCACTTGTCCTATGTGGCAGAGCTATATTTTCTCTCGCTCTAGATACTCTCTTAAATATCTCTTGACCAACATGTCGATCATCACAACGGAGAGGAGGAAAAGAAAGATAACAGGAGAAGAAAAAAATTGAAAAAGAATGGACCAATTGAAAAATTGCATGTGGTCTTTTGGAGATTGTAAAATTGTTGAATTTAAGAAACTTTTAAAAGTTTTTGGTGTGATGTGCCTAAGCGATTTCAATAACGCCCATGGCGATCATTATACAGTAATTTCTGGTAACACTTGTAATTTTGAGACAAAAAAAAAATTAGAGTAGAATTAAAATAAGATTTGTTCTACACACCGCTCTACTAAAAATGCTCATATTATGACTCAGCCAATAGAATTATCACACATAAGACGAAATTCCGATACATATACAGCTTCACCGCCGGAGTAGTACTGATTTAGCGATAATGCAGCGCCAATAGTCCCTTAAGCTCCACTTTTCGATGATTTCAATTTAATGCTGGGAGCGCATTAATAAAGTGGATATTAATGGGCTCCTTGGTAGCTCTTGTGCTCGGATTGTGCACGTGGAGAACGGTATGGCCCTGTCTCCACAGATCGTCGATGAGCTCTCGGTTGAGTGTGGAGTGGTGGAGGCCTTTGACTACTATGAGGTAGGGCCTCTCCTCCTACAGCTGGTATGAGTAGAACTCAATTTTATGTTCTTCCAGTATCTGTATGATGGCCCTGTATGTGGGCACATCATTGGCTAGGAGCCGCATAGTCCTACCTAGGTTGGATTTGATGGTCAAGCTATCCACTACTTCGGATAGTATGAGCCACATGTCGTGGATATCGTCAATGTGGGGTGGGGGTGGCTTCTTTTATCCAGTGGGGACATTGTTGTTGACCCCCAACCTGAGGGGCAGGTGGGGACCTGCTGTCTAAGACTTTGCGCTTATCATTTGTTTTTCTCGCCTGTGCTTGAATCAGTCGAGCCGCGGCTGCGGTTTGCGTATTGGGTTTGATGATATCTATTATACGCACTAGGGCGTCAACGGGGTCTCTATTTGCACAAGCACCAGCATGTGGGCTGCTGCCGGGGTCTTCGGATTCCATTAGAGGGTAGGAAGGTGAAACTGAAGTACTTCTTCCAGACATCAGCGCGGAGAATTTATTAGCAGCTGTTGCTAAGCGGCTGTTAAGCATTGAGGTGATCGGAGGCGTAGCGGCGACAGCATTTAGTTGGCCTACCTCATTAGTTCGAGACGGCCGCTTGTTGCTAATTGTGGGTGCATTGCTGTTGTCAGCACTCACTGGCTGGTTGGGTGCATGTCAGCACGGCAACGCAGACGAATTGCTCAATTTGTGACCACCTTATTTTGGGTTTGATTTTGTTTCGATCCACCTAAAACAAATTGCTTTGTCAGCAATTAGTTCACTTTTAATTTTTTTTTTTCGTTTTTTTGAATTTTTGGTGCTTTGCACTCTTTGTGCAGAGTTGCAATGAAAATAATTACTATACAGAACACTCGAAGCTAAAAATTAATAACATAGTTTTTTCGGCAAGTGTAAGAAGTGCTGTAACAGATGTTTATATTATACAAAAATAATTAAGAATATATAAATACAAATATATGAGCATTCATATGGTATCTTATATTAATTAATTACCAAAAAAAAAGGATAATATATAAAAAGAAATTGTTAAAGAATATGTTTAAGTTATTTTCGGTATTTATAAAGAACATAATCACGATCATCTATTCGGGGAGCTGTGTATATGCTCCAGATGTTACTTGGACAACAAATGAAAACTGCTTGTTGTCACCCAAAGCTAACAGATAGAGCTAGAGGGAAGCTTCTACTCAATTTTATCGCTTTCTATGTTTTGTTCGCTCAGCTCAGTTTACGCGAAAAAGAGAAGCTTTTATCCGCTTGTATTAATATTTATTTATTAATGCTTGTGCCAAACTTACGTCAACTTACGTGTGTGTGTGATCGTGGGTGTGTTCGCTAAATTGTGAGAAAAAAAATTAACCTTTTGGCGTACGACTGAGAGCTGATTGATATGATACGACATAACATCCAAAACAATCATATGCTTGTTATACACTGAGTTTCTTAAACAATTTTTTTTTGTTTTATCTCCTTGCCACTTAATGTGCATTTGCATAATTTGACAACTATTCAATTTTAAAAAGGACTAACTTACTCACTAGAACAAATAAACACTAATAGGATATCGTTTACTTTGCACCCGATATTGTCGGCGTGCTGTCAAGATTAGGCTTTTAAACAAAGACCAAGCAAGAAGGGTCACAGAGCCGAAAATTTGACTGAGATTTTCCCCCTCTGCTTGTATAATTCGGCGTTAAAAAGGTAGGAGATCGATTCCGGGTTGATTATCTTGTTCCCGGCAGAGTTTTCCGCCACAACTCCAGCTGCCGAGGGCTCGCCCGCTTGCAAAGCCGCACTTTGCTAACTACTAGAACCTCTTACTTGTTAATAATGTTTTGATTATATTTTGTGGGAAGTCATTATTGGTCAAGAGTTTTTTGATTCCATGTTCAATTTCTTTGTGGTATATTGTGTCCGATATGTTAATCATTCTATTCATACAGCCTAGTGCTGTATTGATTATCATACTCTTTGGGTGGTTTGAATTGAAGTTGAGTATTCGTCCGGAGGCTATGGGATTCTTATACCACTTTATTTTGAGTGTGTTGTCCAATCTGCTTACAATAGAGTCTAAAAATGGTAATTTCCCGTCCTCTTCTAATTCTATGGTAAATTTAATCTGTTTGTGGAAGGAATTCAATTCTTTTAGAATTTTCTGCACTTCTATTTTGTCAGTTATGGCAAAAAGGTCATCTACATATTTGGTCAAGTTAAATATGAAGAATGCATGCTAAAAATATGATAGTGGCTCCAAATTGGAAATTCCTAATTATCTTCTTATAATAATTAAAAAGTGTATATTTTAAACAGTTTAAAACTTGCGAAAAATAATCAGAAAGTGCAAACGTAGCCAAAGGAAAGGTGACGTTAATTTGAAAAGCCCATTCCTTTTCAAGTTCTTTTAATCATTTTCAAACTTTAGTTTTTAAATCATATCCTTTATTTTTCTTTTCTCATTTTATTCAATTTCTGTGCTGAATTTTGCAGTTATTTTTATTTAATTAAGTCTCACTTTGTCTTCATTAAGGAGTCTTTAATTTAGAATAAATAATGATATCACATTCGTACATACCATCCACCTTCAAACGCGCTTTCGTTGATGGACGGCGACGACTTGCTGTAATAAAAAAAATTGCGCAAAAGGACGCCAAAAGAAATATATAAAAAAAAGCACTTGTCCTATGTGGCAGAGCTATAAGCGATTTCAATAACGCCCATGGCGATCATTATACAGTTATTTCTGGCTGTAACACTTGTAATTTTGAGACAAAAAAAAAATTAGAGTAGAATTAAAATAAAATTTGTTCTACACAGTCTACTAAAAATGCTCATATTATTATCACACATAAAACGAAATTCCGAAACATATGCAGCTTCACCGCCGGAGTAGTACTGATTTAGCGATAATGCAGCGCCAATAGTCCCTGAAGCTCCACTTTTCAGTGAATTCAATTTAATGCTGGGAGCGCATTAATTAATCTCCAGCGGGAACATCTGATCGGGGATTCGCAAGCATCTTAGGCGAATTCAATGATTTAAAACTTTTTTTTTTTCATCGGCAGCAAATTTAGTCTGCACTACGTTCGACTGGTGCTTAACTTAGCCTGGTACTAAATTTAGGCGTATTACGTTCTGAACTCATACTATATTTGGAGCTCGTACTAAGGGCCAATCATGTAATTAGACAGGAATGCCAGTCTTTATAAGACCCAAAAAAAACCTTGGCCAATTTACCGCTTTTTGGGTTTGGCATATTTTCAATATTTTACAAACAACATTTATTTTCCATAATCTGGAACTTATATGGGCGGCAAACAATTGTCTATAGACGGCACGATTTAAAGTTTATCGCACTTGCTCTCGCGAGCACAACTGTCTTAACTGACGAGCAGAATATAAAAAGGGTGCTAGTAGCAAAGTGTAGTAGTAGTGAACAAAATGGAGAGTTTCATATATTCATATATATTTTATGTATTTACTTAAACAAAAAAAAAATCTTTCCCTTCAAGCGTCACTACAAATTCCTCTCCACGAAAATCACACCTTGGGTATAATCAACAACGTGGGATACACGCTTGAACCCGATTTGAATTACTGATTTAGGTCCTTGGCATGATAATTACCTATAGTTCGGCCTTGCAGAACTTCGATCACATAATAGCAATTTCAAAGCTTTCGTTTTATTCGGTATTTTATAAAAGTGGGCGCTAATTTTGCACTGACTCCTTTTTCGAAACTGCTTTGTTGAAAGTTTCGACGATATATTTCTTATCCGACAGTGTATGAAACCTCACGGCTACGCAAATTATAAATTCGTTCGTTACGCGTGTGCTGAGCATTCATAAAGTCTTTAGCCGTTTTTCGTAGGATATCAAAAGAGTCTTCCCTACTAAATTGAACGGACCGATCCTCTAGCACTTGAAGGTTTCTTAAGAGCTTATAGCTATCCCCATCAGTCACCATGTGCTGACCAAAGGAAAGGCGATAGGGACTCGTACCTATTGTTGAATGGACACAGGAACGCAAGGCACAGCAACTGCTGCTTAGCTGTTCATCCCTTTTTTCTGATCTGGGTGGACATAAGATTTAATTGCGCATATGATCGACCTATTTACTCTCTCTGACGCATTTGCTTGTGGAGCGTGCAAGGCTGATTATTACATACATATGACTGCATACACTATTATATTTCCTTAGCAGTAAGTTGAAGGTGTGGGATTTAAACTGTACTCCATTGTCTGAATCAATTGATTCAGGGACACCAAAACAGTGAAACACTTCTTCCTCAAAATGCTTGCAAATCGCATCAGCAGTTAGTTTCTTAACTGGCTTAAGAAAGGGAAATTTGGACAGCTTATCAACACAAAGAAAAATCCCGACATTGCCTGAGCGACTGCGAGGATACGGACCTAAAAAATCGACATAAAGTTTTTGGAACTTTCGATCCGCTTGACCAGTGTTCCCCATTGGTGGGCGAAGTGTGCGATTGGGTTGTTTGGTGGTCTTACACACTTCGCAGTTGCTAATAAAATTCTCTACGTCGGACACCAAATTGGGCCAATAGTAAAAACGCCTGGGCTTTTCCAATGTTTTATTGATGCCACAGTGAGCAGAGAGAGAGTCTATATGGGCGACTTATAATGCTTCTGCCACTAGACCTTTTGGCAACCAAAGTTTCCAGCAAAACTCGTTTGCAACTTTCTGGTCTGCCGCGCGATCGGCTCGACGATAAACGCATTCGTCGACGACTTTTAAATCCGGGATTTCGGAATTGTTCTCCATAATTTTGGACCTTAGCGCGACATAGTCGGCAGACTTAAACTTCTGGCATTGCAGATCTACCATACTAGCTATCCAGAGTGATGAAAGATCATTGGTGTGTGTACGAGATAGCGCATCTGGAACAACATTCTGGCTACCCTTTTTATGTAAAATTTTAAAATTTAAACCTTGAAGTTTTAATGCCCATCTAGCTGACCGCGAGCTTAGACGAGCCTGTAACATGAGCCACTTTAGAGAAGCATGGTCGGTGACGATGTAAACTCTTGCCCTTCGATATATGCCATAAATCTCTTTACGGCTAAAACGGCGGTCAAACACTCTTTTTCTGTGACCGTGTAATCGCTGACACCGGTTCAGTTTCCGTTACATAAAGGCTATCGGGACTTCATTGCCATCGTTATTGGTTTGCATTAATACGGCACCTAAACCAGTGTTGCTTGCATCGCAATGGATAGAAAAGGATATATTAAAATTAAGACTATGCAGGACAGGAGCTGTACTCATGTGTGATTTGATGGATTCAAATGCGCTCTGAGCAGCATCGCTTCAAGTAAAATTACGCTTCTGCTTCAAGGTGTCGGTAATGGGTGAAGCTATAGCCGCATAATTGCGGATGAATTTGTGATACCACCCAGTGAGGCCAAGAGATCGACGAACTTGCTTTATCGAACGGGGTTCTGGAAAGTCTGTGATAGCCGCTGTCTTTTCTGGATCTGTACTGATTGTACCATGACCAATCACGCGACCGAAATATTTCACCTCTTCACCTCGCGAAAATTGCTCTTTTCAACATTAAATTTGTTTGCTCAAACGGACTAATTGCAATGCCTCTAAATGACGATCAAACGATTATGAGGTCATCGAGATATATAAATACCTCATTCCGAAGCTGCGCAGGAATTATTTTATCCATAAGTCTGGACATGGTATGGGGAGAATTCGTTAAGCCGAATGGCATAACTGTGTACTGGTATAGAGGTCTACAAGGAACAGTAAACACGGTTTTGTCTCGGGAATTTATATCGAGAGGAATCTGCCAGAATGTGTCTTTTAAATCTGGACTAGTTATATACTCGGCCTTTGGTAATCTTCCTAGAATGCCATCTATAAGGGGCATTGGATAGGCATCTTTAACCGTATCATATACTACTATCTATGCACAGACGAACTTTTCCAGGCTTTCGGACTAACACCGCTGGCGAGGACCAACTACTATTTGATTCTTAAATCACTCCAAGCTCTAGCATGCGATCTTACTCGTCGTACATCAGTTTTTCTATAGCCGGAGATACAGCATAATGTCGCTGTTTGATGGGCTTCGCCCCAGCTACATCTATTATATGGGTAATTAAGGTAGAACGCCCCAACCCTTTTTCTTAAAATTACGGAAATATATTGATTTCCATTACCTGAACCCATTGAAAAAGGGTAAATAGGGTATAATATATTTGTGCAAAAGTATGTAACAGGCAGAAGGAAACATCTCCGACCCTATAAAGTGCTCATAATCTTAATCAGCATCAATAGCCGAGTCGATCTTGCAATGTCCGCCTGTCTGTCCGTCCGTCTGTCAGTCTGTCCGTATGTATGAATGCAAGGATCTCAGAACCTATAAGAGCTAGAGACTTGAAATTATATCTGTAGGTCCTCCTAGTGCCCGCGCAGAGCGAGTTTGTTTCCGTTATTCGATAACTTGCCCCGTTTCCAAGTAATCGATAAAAATCGATATCGATATGCTGTATTGATTATCATACTCTTTCGGTGGTTTGAATTGAAGTTGAGTATTCGTCCGGAGGCTATGGGATTCTTATACCACTTTATTTCGAGTGTGTTGTCCAATCTGCTTACAATATAGTCTAAAAATGGTAATTTCCCGTCCTCTTCTAATTCCATGGTAAATTTAATCTGTTTGTGGAAGGAATTCAATTCTTTTAGAATTTTCTGCACTTATGTTTTGTCAGTTATGGCAAAAAGGTCATCTACATATTTGGTCAAGTTAAATATGAAGAATGCATGCTAAAAATATGATAGTGGCTCCAAATTGGAAATTCCTAATTATCTTCTTATAATAATTAAAAAGTGTATATTTTAAACAGTTTAAAACTTGCGAAAAATAATCTGAAAGTGCAAACGTAGCCAAAGGAAAGGTGACGTTAATTTGAAAAGCCCATTCCTTTTCAAGTTCTTTTAATCATTTTCAAACTTTAGTTTTTAAATCATATCCTTTATTTTTCTTTTCTCATTTTATTCAATTTCTGTGCTGAATTTTGTAGATAGTTTTTTTTAATTTAGTCTCACTTTGTCTTCATTAAGGAGTCTTTAATTTAGAATAAATAATGATATCACATTCGTACATACCATCCATCTCCAAAAGCGCTTTCGTTGATGCACGGCGACGACTTGCTGTAATAAAAAAAATTGCGCAAAAGGACGCCAAAAAAAAGCACTTGTCCTATGTGGCTAACTATATTTTCTCTCGCTCTAGATACTCTCTTAAATATCTCTTGACCAACATGTCGATGATCACAACGGAGAGGAGGAAATGAAAGATAACAGGAGAAGAAAAAAATTGAAAATGAATGGACCATTATACAGTAATTTCTGGCTGTAACACTTGTAATTTTGAGACAAAAAAAAAATTAGAGTAGAATTAAAATAAAATTTGTTCTACACACCGCTCTACTAAAAATGCTCATATTATTTTTATGACTCAGCCAATAGAATTATCACACATAAGACGAAATTCCGAAACATATGCAGCATCACCGCCGGAGTAGTACTGATTTAGCGATAATGCAGCGCCAATAGTCCCTGAAGCTCCACTTTTCGGTGAATTCAATTTAATGCTGGGAGCGCATTAATTAATCTCCAGCGGGAACATCTGATCGGGGATTCGCAAGCATCTTAGGCGAATTCAATGATTTAAAACTTTTTTTTTTCATCGGCAGCAAATTTAGTCTGCACTACGTTCGACTGGTGCTTAACTTAGCCTGGTACTAAATTTAGGCGTATTACGTTCTGAACTCATACTATATTTGGAGCTCGTACTAAGGGCCAATCCTGTAATTAGACAGGAATGCCAGTCTTTATAAGACCCAAAAAAAACCTTGGCCAATTTACCGCTTTTTGGGTTTGGCACATTTTCAATATTTTACAAACAACATTTATTTTCCATAATCTGGAACTTATATGGGCGGCAAACAATTGTCTATAGACGGCACGATTTAAAGTTTATCGCACTTGCTCTCGCGAGCACAACTGTCTTAACTGACGAGCAGAATATAAAAAGGGTGCTAGTAGCAAAGTGTAGTAGTAGTGAACAAAATGGAGAGTTTCATATATTCATATATATTTTATGTATTTACTTAAACAAAAAAAAATTCTTTCCCTTCAAGCGTCACTACAAATTCCTCTCCACGAAAATCACACCTTGGGTATAATCAACAACGTGGGATACACGCTTGAACCCGATTTGAATTACTGATTTAGGTCCTTGGCATGATAATTACCTATAGTTCGGCCTTGCAGAACTTCGATCACATAATAGCAATTTCAAAGCTTTCGTTTTATTCGGTATTTTATAAAAGTGGGCGCTAATTTTGCACTGACTCCTTTTTCGAAACTGCTTTGTTGAAAGTTTCGACGATATATTTCTTATCCGACAGTGTATGAAACCTCACGGCTACGCAAATTATAAATTCGTTCGTTACGCGTGTGCTGAGCATTCATAAAGTCTTTAGCCGTTTTTCGTAGGATATCAAAAGAGTCTTCCCTACTAAATTGAACGGACCGATCCTCTAGCACTTGAAGGTTTCTTAAGAGCTTATAGCTATCCCCATCAGTCACCATGTGCTGACCAAAGGAAAGGCGATAGGGACTCGTACCTATTGTTGAATGGACACAGGAACGCAAGGCACAGCAACTGCTGCTTAGCTGTTCATCCCTTTTTTCTGATCTGGGTGGACATAAGATTTAATTGCGCATATGATCGACCTATTTACTCTCTCTGACGCATTTGCTTGTGGAGCGTGCAAGGCTGAGTATTACATACATATGACTGCATACACTATTATATTTCCTTAGCAGTAAGTTGAAGGTGTGGGATTTAAACTGTACTCCATTGTCTGAATCAATTGATTCAGGGACACCAAAACAGTGAAACACTTCTTCCTCAAAATGCTTGCAAATCGCATCAGCAGTTAGTTTCTTAACTGGCTTAAGAAAGGGAAATTTGGACAGCTTATCAACACAAAGAAAAATCCCGACATTGCCTGAGCGACTGCGAGGATACGGACCTAAAAAATCGACATAAAGTTTTTGGAACTTTCGATCCGCTTGACCAGTGTTCCCCATTGGTGGGCGAAGTGTGCGATTGGGTTGTTTGGTGGTCTTACACACTTCGCAGTTGCTAATAAAATTCTCTACGTCGGACACCAAATTGGGCCAATAGTAAAAACGCCTGGGCTTTTCCAATGTTTTATTGATGCCACAGTGAGCAGAGAGAGAGTCTATATGGGCGACTTATAATGCTTCTGCCACTAGACCTTTTGGCAACCAAAGTTTCCAGCAAAACTCGTTTGCAACTTTCTGGTCTGCCGCGCGATCGGCTCGACGATAAACGCATTCGTCGACGACTTTTAAATCCGGGATTTCGGAATTGTTCTCCATAATTTTGGACCTTAGCGCGACATAGTCGGCAGACTTCTGGCATTGCAGATCTACCATACTAGCTATCCAGAGTGATGAAAGATCATTGGTGTGTGTACGAGATAGCGCATCTGGAACAACATTCTGGCTACCCTTTTTATGTAAAATTTTAAAATTTAAACCTTGAAGTTTTAATGCCCATCTAGCTGACCGCGAGCTTAAACGAGCCTGTAACATGAGCCACTTTAGAGAAGCATGGTCGGTGACGATGTAAACTCTTGCCCTTCGATATATGCCATAAATCTCTTTACGGCTAAAACGGCGGTCAAACACTCTTTTTCTGTGACCGTGTAATCGCTGACACCGGTTCAGTTTCCGTTACATAAAGGCTATCGGGACTTCATTGCCATCGTTATTGGTTTGCATTAATACGGCACCTAAACCAGTGTTGCTTGCATCGCAATGGATAGAAAAGGATATATTAAAATTAAGACTATGCAGGACAGGAGCTGTACTCATGTGTGATTTGATGGATTCAAATGCGCTCTGAGCAGCATCGCTTCAAGTAAAATTACGCTTCTGCTTCAAGGTGTCGGTAATGGGTGAAGCTATAGCCGCATAATTGCTTATGAATTTGTGATACCACCCAGTGAGGCCAAGAGATCGACGAACTTGCTTTATCGAGCGGGGTTCTGGAAAGTCTGTGATAGCCGCTGTCTTTTCTGGATCTGTACTGATTGTACCATGACCAATCACGCGACCGAAATATTTCACCTCTTCACCTCGCGAAAATTGCTCTTTTCAACATTAAATTTGTTTGCTCAAACGGACTAATTGCAATGCCTCTAAATGACGATCAAACGATTATGAGGTCATCGAGATATATAAATACCTCATTCCGAAGCTGCGCAGGAATTATTTTATCCATAAGTCTGGACATGGTATGGGGAGAATTCGTTAAGCCGAATGGCATAACTGTGTACTGGTATAGAGGTCTACAAGGAACAGTAAACACGGTTTTGTCTCGGGAATTTATATCGAGAGGAATCTGCCAGAATGCGTCTTTTAAATCTGGACTAGTTATATACTCGGCCTTTGGTAATCTTCCTAGAATGCCATCTATAAGGGGCATTGGATAGGCATCTTTAACCGTATCATATACTACTATCTATGCACAGACGAACTTTTCCAGGCTTTCGGACTAACACCGCTGGCGAGGACCAACTACTATTTGATTCTTAAATCACTCCAAGCTCTAGCATGCGATCTTACTCGTCGTACATCAGTTTTTCTATAGCCGGAGATACAGCATAATGTCGCTGTTTGATGGGCTTCGCCCCAGCTACATCTATTATATGGGTAATTAAGGTAGAACGCCCCAACCCTTTTTCTTAAAATTACGGAAATATATTGATTTCCATTACCTGAACCCATTGAAAAAGGGTAAAAAGGGTATAATGTATTTGTGCAAAAGTATGTAACAGGCAGAAGGAAACATCTCCGACCCTATAAAGTGCTCATAATCTTAATCAGCATCAATAGCCGAGTCGATCTTGCAATGTCCGCCTGTCTGTCCGTCCGTCTGTCAGTCTGTCCGTATGTATGAATGCAAGGATCTCAGAACCTATAAGAGCTAAAAACTAAATTAATAAATGGTGTGGCTGGTGAGTAGAGGCGGCGGCAAGTGGGAACCCTGCCAAGGGAACAATTTTTTTTAATTCCCTGAACACATTGAAAATGGGTAAAAAGGGTATAATGTTTGTGTGCAAATGTATCTAACAGGCAGAAGGAAGCATCTCCGACCCTATTAAATTTATATATTCTTGATCAGCATCAATAACGAAGTGGATATAGCCATGTCCGTCTGTCCGTATGTATGAACTCAAGGATCTCAGAACCTATAAGAGCTAGAGACTTGAAATTATATCTGTAGGTCCTCCTAGTGTCCGCGCAGATCGAGTTTGTTTCCGTTATTCGATAACTTGCCCCGTTTCCAATTAATCGATAAAAATCGATATCGATATGCTGTATTGATTATCATACTCTTTCGGTGGTTTGAATTGAAGTTGAGTATTCGTCCGGAGGCTATGGGATTCTTATACCACTTTATTTCGAGTGTGTTGTCCAATCTGCTTACAATATAGTCTAAAAATGGTAATTTCCCGTCCTCTTCTAATTCCATGGTAAATTTAATCTGTTTGTGGAAGGAATTCAATTCTTTTAGAATTTTCTGCACTTATGTTTTGTCAGTTATGGCAAAAAGGTCATCTACATATTTGGTCAAGTTAAATATGAAGAATGCATGCTAAAAATATGATAGTGGCTCCAAATTGGAAATTCCTAATTATCTTCTTATAATAATTAAAAAGTGTATATTTTAAACAGTTTAAAACTTGCGAAAAATAATCTGAAAGTGCAAACGTAGCCAAAGGAAAGGTGACGTTAATTTGAAAAGCCCATTCCTTTTCAAGTTCTTTTAATCATTTTCAAACTTTAGTTTTTAAATCATATCCTTTATTTTTCTTTTCTCATTTTATTCAATTTCTGTGCTGAATTTTGTAGATAGTTTTTTTTAATTTAGTCTCACTTTGTCTTCATTAAGGAGTCTTTAATTTAGAATAAATAATGATATCACATTCGTACATACCATCCATCTCCAAAAGCGCTTTCGTTGATGCACGGCGACGACTTGCTGTAATAAAAAAAATTGCGCAAAAGGACGCCAAAAAAAAGCACTTGTCCTATGTGGCTAACTATATTTTCTCTCGCTCTAGATACTCTCTTAAATATCTCTTGACCAACATGTCGATGATCACAACGAAGAGGAGGAAATGAAAGATAACAGGAGAAGAAAAAAATTGAAAATGAATGGACCATTATACAGTAATTTCTGGCTGTAACACTTGTAATTTTGAGACAAAAAAAAAATTAGAGTAGAATTAAAATAAAATTTGTTCTACACACCGCTCTACTAAAAATGCTCATATTATTTTTATGACTCAGCCAATAGAATTATCACACATAAGACGAAATTCCGAAACATATGCAGCTTCACCGCCGGAGTAGTACTGATTTAGCGATAATGAGGCGCCAATAGTCCCTGAAGCTCCACTTTTCGATGAATTCAATTTAATGCTGGGAGCGCATTAATAAAGTGGATATCCATGGGCTCCTTGGTAGTTTTTGTGCTCGGATTGTGCACGTGGAGAACGGTATGGCCCTGTCTCCACAGATCGTCGATGAGCTCTCGGTTGAGTGTGGAGTGGTGGAGGCCTTTGACTACTAATAGGTAGGGCCTCTCCTCCTGCAGCTGGTATGAGTAGAACTCAATTTTATGTTCTTCCAGTATCTGTATGATGGCCCTGTATGTGGGCACATCATTGGCTAGGAGTCGCATAGTGCTACCTAGGTTGGATTTGATGGTCAAGCTATCCACTACTTCGGATAGTATGAGCCACATGTCGTTGATATCGTCGATGTGATTTAGGACAATGGGGGGTGGCTTCTTTTATCCAGTGGGGGCATTGTTGTTGACCCCCAACCTGAGGGGCAGGTGGGGACCTGCTGTCTAAGACTTTGCGCTTATCATTTGTTTTTCTCGCCTGTGCTTGAATCAGTCGAGCCGCGGCTGCGGTTTGCGTATTGGGTTTGATGATATCTATTATACGCACTAGGGCGTCAACGGGGTCTCTATTTGCACAAGCACCAGCATGTGGGCTGCTGCCGGGGTCTTCGGATTCCATTAGAGGGTAGGAAGGTGAAACTGAAGTACTTCTTCCAGATATCAGCGCGGAGAATTTATTAGCAGCTGTTGCTAAGCGGCTGTTAAGCATTGAGGTGATCGGAGGCGTAGCGGCGTCAGCATTTAGTTGGCCTACCTCATTAGTTCGAGACGGCCGCTTGTTGCTAATTGTGGGTGCATTGCTGTTGTCAGCACTCACTGGCTGGTTGGGTGCATGTCAGCACGGCAACGCAGACGACTTGCTCAATTTGTGACCACCTTATTTTGGGTTTGATTTTGTTTCGATCCACCTAAAACAAATTGCTTTGTCAGCAATTAGTTCACTTTTAATTTTTTTTTTTTCGTTTTTTTGAAGTTTTTGGTGCTTGCACTCTTTGTGCGGAGTTGCAATGAAAATAATTACTATACATAACACGCGAAGCTAAAAATTAATAACATAGTTTTTTCGGCAAGTGTAAGAAGTGCTGTAACAGATGTTTATATTATACAAAACTAATTAAGAATATATAAATACAAATATATGTATGAGCATTCATATGGTATCTTATATTAATTAATTACCAAAAAAAAGGATAATATATAAAAAGAAATTGTTAAAGAATATGTTTAAGTTATTTTCGGTATTTATAAAGAACATAATCACGATCATCTATTCGGGGAGCTGTGTATATGCTCCAGATGTTACTTGGACAACAAATGAAAACTGCTTGTTGTGACCCAAAGCTAACAGATAGAGCTAGAGGGAAGCTTCTACTCAATTTTATCGCTTTCTATGTTTTGTTCGCTCAGCTCAGTTTACGCGAAAAAGAGAAGCTTTTATCCGCTTGTATTAATATTTATTTATTAATGTTTGTGCCAAACTTACGTCAACGTCCCACGCAGAAAGATCTTTCGGTGTGTGTGTGCTCGTGGGTGTGTTCGCTAAATTGTGAGAAAAAAAATTAACCTTTTGGCGTACGACTGAGAGCTGATTGATATGATACGACATAACATCCAAAACAATCATATGCTTGTTATACACTGAGTTTCTTAAACAATTTTTTTTTGTTTTATCTCCTTGCCACTTAATGTGCATTTGCATAATTTGACAACTATTCAATTTTAAAAAGGACTAACTTACTCACTAGAACAAATAAACACTAATAGGATATCGTTTACTTTGCACCCGATATTGTCGGTGTGCTGTCAAGATTAGGCTTTTAAACAAAGACCAAGCAAGAAGGGTCACAGAGCCGAAAATTTGACCACGCACACCGAGATTTTCCCCCTCTGCTTGTATAATTCGGCGTTAAAAAGGTAGGAGATCGATTCCGGGTTGATTATCTTGTTCCCGGCAGAGTTTTCCGCCACAACTCCAGCTGTCGAGGGCTCGCCCGCTTGCAAAGCCGCACTGTCACTGACCGGACAGAAGCTCACGTGTGCGAATGTGGGTGTGAGCACAAGCTCTTTGTTATTGTCCGTTTTGGTTTTGACGTAGGCGGGGTAACATGCTAACTACGCCTAGCAGCTGTTTGGGTGCATGACTTGGATGGGCATTGATGTTGCAATTTTTTGAAACTTCAGACAATTACTGCAAAGGCACTAGTGAAACATAAGATATTTTTTTTTTGTTTTAAAGGAATTGGCACTAAGGAAAAGAAATGGATTCTCTCCTCCACCAAGTGAACGCGGAACATAAATGTAGTGGGGGCTATGTGCAAACAATTTTGTTTTTATACCCTGAACCCATTGAAAAAGGGTAAAAAGGGTATAATGTATTTGTGCAAAAGTATGTAACAGGCAGAAGGAAACATCTCCGACCCCATAAAGTGCTCATAATCTTAATCAGCATTAATAGCCGAGTCAATCTAGCAATGTCCGCCTGTCTGTCCGTCCGTCTGTCACTCTGTCCGTATGTATAAATGCAAGGATCTCAGAACTTATAAAAGCTAAAGACTTGAAATTAATAAATGGTGTGGCTGGTGAGTAGAGGCGGCGGCAAGTGGTGCAGTTAGTTGCGAGTTCGAACCCTGCCAAGGGAACAATTTTTTTTAATTCCCTGAACACATTGAAAATGGGTAAAAAGGGTATAATGTTTGTGTGCAAATGTATGTAACAGGCAGAAGGAAGCATCTCCGACCCTATTAAATTTAAAAAAATGTCTAAAAATGGTAATTTCCCGTCCTCTTCTAATTCCATGGTAAATTTAATCTGTTTGTGGAAGGAATTCAATTCTTTTAGAATTTTCTGCACTTCTATTTTGTCAGTTATGGCAAAAAGGTCATCTACATATTCGGTCAAGTTAAATATGAAGAATGCATGCTAAAAATATGATAGTGGCTCCAAATTGGAAATTCCTAATTATCTTCTTATAATAATTAAAAAGTGTATATTTTAAACAGTTTAAAACTTGCGAAAAATAATCAGAAAGTGCAAACGTAGCCAAAGGAAAGGTGACGTTAATTTGAAAAGCCCATTCCTTTTCAAGTTCTTTTAATCATTTTCAAACTTTAGTTTTTAAATCATATCCATTTTTTTTTCTTTTCTCATTTTATTCCATTTCTGTGCTGAATTTTGTAGATATTTTTTTTTAATTTAGTTTCACTTTGTCTTCATTAAGGAGTCTTTAATTTAGAATAAATAATGATATCACATTCGTACATACCATCCATCTTCAAACGCGCTTTCGTTGATGGACGGCGACGACTTGCTGTAATAAAAAAAATAACGCAAAAGGACGCCAAAAGAAATATATAAAAAAAGCACTTGTCCTATGTGGCAGAGCTATATTTTCTCTCGCTCTAGATACTCTCTTAAATATCTCATGACCAACATCTCGATCATCACAACGGAGAGGAGGAAAAGAAAGATAACAGGAGAAGAAAAAAATTGAAAAAGAATGGACCAATTGAAAAATTGCATGTGGTCTTTTGGAGATAGTAAAATTGTTGAATTTAAGAAACTTTTCAAAGTTTTTGGCGTGATGCGCCTAATATTTCAATAACGCCCATGGCGATCATTATACAGTAATTTCTGGCTGTAACACTTGTAATTTTGAGACAAAAAAAAAAAATTAGAGTAGAATTAAAATAAAATTTGTTCTACACACCGCTCTACTAAAAATGCTCATATTATGACTCAGCCAATAGAATTATCACACATAAGACGAAATTCCGAAACATATGCAGCTTCACCGCCGGAGTAGTACTGATTTAGCGATAATGCAGCGCCAATAGTCCCTGAAGCTCCACTTTTCGGTGAATTCAATTTAATGCTGGGAGCGCATTAATTAATCTCCAGCGGGAACATCTGATCGGGGATTCGCAAGCATCTTAGGCGAATTCAATGATTTAAAACTTTTTTTTTTTCATCGGCAGCAAATTTAGTCTGCACTACGTTCGACTGGTGCTTAACTTAGCCTGGTACTAAATTTAGGCGTATTACGTTCTGAACTCATACTATATTTGGAGCTCGTACTAAGGGCCAATCCTGTAATTAGACAGGAATGCCAGTCTTTATAAGACCCAAAAAACACCTTGGCCAATTTACCGCTTTTTGGGTTTGGCACATTTTCAATATTTTACAAACAACATTTATTTTCCATAATCTGGAACTTATATGGGCGGCAAACAATTGTCTATAGACGGCACGATTTAAAGTTTATCGCACTTGCTCTCGCGAGCACAACTGTCCTAACTGACGAGCAGAATATAAAAAGGGTGCTAGTAGCAAAGTGTAGTAGTAGTGAACAAAATGGAGAGTTTCATATATTCATATATATTTTATGTATTTACTTAAACAAAAAAAAAATTCTTTCCCTTCAAGCGTCACTACAAATTCCTCTCCACGAAAATCACACCTTGGGTATAATCAACAACGTGGGATACACGCTTGAACCCGATTTGAATTACTGATTTAGGTCCTTGGCATGATAATTACCTATAGTTCGGCCTTGCAGAACTTCGATCACATAATAGCAATTTCAAAGCTTTCGTTTTATTCGGTATTTTATAAAAGTGGGCGCTAATTTTGCACTGACGCCTTTTTCGAAACTGCTTTGTTGAAAGTTTCGACGATATATTTCTTATCCGACAGTGTATGAAACCTCACGGCTACGCAAATTATAAATTCGTTCGTTACGCGTGTGCTGAGCATTCATAAAGTCTTTAGCCTTTTTTCGTAGGATATCAAAAGAGTCTTCCCTACTAAATTGAACGGACCGATCCTCTAGCACTTGAAGGTTTCTTAAGAGCTTATAGCTATCCCCATCAGTCACCATGTGCTGACCAAAGGAAAGGCGATAGGGACTCGTACCTATTGTTGAATGGACACAGGAACGCAAGGCACAGCAACTGCTGCTTAGCTGCTCATCCCTTTTTTCTGATCTGGGTGGACATAAGATTTAATTGCGCATATGATCGACCTATTTACTCTCTCTGACGCATTTGCTTGTGGAGCGTGCAAGGCTGAGTATTACATACATATGACTGCATACACTATTATATATCCTTAGCAGTAAGTTGAAGGTGTGGGATTTAAACTGTACTCCATTGTCTGAATCAATTGATTCAGGGACACCAAAACAGTGAAACACTTCTTCCTCAAAATGCTTGCAAATCGCATCAGCAGTTAGTTTCTTAACTGGCTTAAGAAAGGGAAATTTGGACAGCTTATCAACACAAAGAAAAATCCCGACATTGCCTGAGCGACTGCGAGGATACGGACCTAAAAAATCGACATAAAGTTTTTGGAACGTTCGATCCGCTTCACCAGTGTTCCCCATTGGTGGGCGAAGTGTGCGATTGGGTTGTTTGGTGGTCTTACACACTTCGCAGTTGCTAATAAAATTCTCTACGTCGGACACCAAATTGGGCCAATAGTAAAAACGCCTGGGCTTTTCCAATGTTTTATTGATGCCACAGTGAGCAGAGAGAGAGTCTATATGGGCGACTTATAATGCTTCTGCCACTAGACCTTTTGGCAACCAAAGTTTCCAGCAAAACTCGTTTGCAACTTTCTGGTCTGCCGCGCGATCGGCTCGACGATAAACGCATTCGTCGACGACTTTTAAATCCGGGATTTCGGAATTGTTCTCCATAATTTTGGACCTTAGCGCGACATAGTCGGCAGACTTAAACTTCTGGCATTGCAGATCTACCATACTAGCTATCCAGAGTGATGAAAGATCATTGGTGTGTGTACGAGATAGCGCATCTGGAACAACATTCTGGCTACCCTTTTTATGTAAAATTTTAAAATTTAAACCTTGAAGTTTTAATGCCCATCTAGCTGACCGCGAGCTTAGACGAGCCTGTAACATGAGCCACTTTAGAGAAGCATGGTCGGTGACGATGTAAACTCTTGCCCTTCGATATATGCCATAAATTTACGGCTAAAACGGCGGTCAAACACTCTTTTTCTGTGACCGTGTAATCGCTGACACCGGTTCAGTTTCCGTTACATAAAGGCTATCGGGACTTCATTGCCATCGTTATTGGTTTGCATTAATACGGCACCTAAACCAGTGTTGCTTGCATCGCAAT
Organism: Drosophila montana; assembly: GCF_035044405.1. Taxonomy (NCBI): domain Eukaryota; kingdom Metazoa; phylum Arthropoda; class Insecta; order Diptera; family Drosophilidae; genus Drosophila; species Drosophila montana. The sequence continues at coordinate 6,809 of NW_026996046.1, read as the reverse complement.
GGATAGAAAAGGATGTATTAAAATTAAGACTATGCAGGACAGGAGCTGTACTCATGTGCGATTTAAGGGATTCAAATGCGCTCTGAGCAGCATCGCTTCAAGTAAAATTACGCTTCTGCTTCAAGGTGTCGGTAATGGGTGAAGCTATAGCCGCATAATTGCGGATGAATTTGTGATACCACCCAGTGAGGCCAAGAGATCGACGAACTTGCTTTATCGAGCGGGGTACTGGAAAGTCTGTGATAGCCGCTGTCTTTTCTGGATCTGTACTGATTGTACCATGACCAATCACGTAACCGAAATATTTCACCTCTTTAAGGCAAAAATTGCTCTTTTCAACATTAAATTTATTTGCTCAAACGGACTAATTGCAATGCCTCTAAATGACGATCAAACATATCTGATACGATTAAGAGGTTATCGAGATATATAAATACCTCATTCCGAAGCTGCGCAGGAATTATTTTATCCATAAGTCTGGACATGGTATGGGGAGAATTCGTTAAGCCGAATGGCATAACTGTGTACTAGTATAGAGGTCTACAAGGAACAGTAAACACGGTTTTGTCTCGGGAATTTATATCGAGAGGAATCTGCCAGAATGCGTCTTTTAAATCTGGACTAGTTATATACTCGGCCTTTGGTAATCTTCCTAGAATGCCATCTATAAGGGGCATTGGATAGGCATCTTTAACCTTTATTTCATTTACTACTATCTATGCACAGACGAACTTTTCCAGGCTTTCGGACTAACACCGCTGGCGAGGACCAACTACTATTTGATTCTTAAATCACTCCAAGCTCTAGCATGCGATCTTACTCGTCGTACATCAGTTTTTCTATAGCCGGAGATACAGCATAATGTCGCTGTTTGATGGGCTTCGCCCCAGCTACATCTATTATATGGGTAATTAAGGTAGTACGCACCAACCCTTTTTTTGAAAATGACGGAAATATATTGATTGTATGCTCGAGCAAGCGTTTTTGCTGGGCAGATAGGGGCCTCAGTACAGTGTCGTCTAAAGCTGCAAAAAAAGGCCCCCCTTTTAAAGATAAGAAGGCAAGAGATGGAAAGTGGTCCAAAAGTCTATACCACAAAAAAGGTAATTTTGTGAGTCTCATCCCTATATTTGACTTCCACTGTCAGTCGGCCAATAATGTCTTGCGATTTTCCATTCGCGGTTTTCACCGAAGCTGTTAATTTCTCGCATAATTCCTTGGCTAATTGACCACCTATATAGCTTACTGAAGCACCGGTATCCAATAACCCAACTACGGGCTTACCTAGAAGGTGGATCTGGGCTTACGGACGGTCGACCAATTACAGACGCCAACAACAGTTTTCGTTCATTATTATAACGTTTACTAAACGCACTTATACGCAATCGAGAACGAGCCAGTGAGGATCAGGGTTTCTTAGACTTGTAAATTAAGCTCGAATCCGGGAAGGTTGAAAACGCAGGTAATATTGTATTTATTAATATTTCATTTTCTACTAGTCGGTGTTCGTCCGCTTCGTAGCAAACTGTTTGCGAGCACTTTTCGCCGGTGCACGCACTGCGGAGTTTTTTGTAGGGTATGTATTGCAACGGTGACAGATAGGCTTATATGTGTCAGCCTTGCCACATCCATAGCAGAATACACGTCTTTCTGCTACGTAATCTTGATATCTATGCCCCTTGCACCCACAGTTCCAACACAAATTTTCGATAGCCGATACCTCGAATTCATCGTTTTTCAACTCCTCGGACCCCTCTTACTCGGAAACATTTTCTGACTGTTTATACAAGGCGTTAACCATGCGTTGTTTAGGGCGCTGTACGACTTGAAGCTTAGCAACCGACTGCATAAAGATTTCCCGAGTTGCATTCCCTTCAAACAAATTGCTGGCATACCGAGCTACTATTTCGTAATTTCCATTCAAGGTCTGAAAAGTCAGTGCTTGAACTTTATAGATAAAATAATCTACTGAAACTGATCCCTTACCCCTGATCCTCAATATTCAGTTTGCCATTATTTGGCTTATACGATCGGGACTCAAATCGAAATATTTTGAAGTCTGGCTCGAGGTTTTTTTAAACCCACCCGCTTGAGCAGATGCTGAATGCGTCTGCGAGCTGGACAAAACTTGTTGTAATTTTGGCTGCTCAAGTGTTGGTATCGGTTCTGTTGTTATTGGAGATCTTTCTCCAGTTGGATCTACGGAACCCGCTTGTAACCCTCAAGTAATTGCTTGGGCTAGTCTCTCGGTAAGCTGTGCCATTGCTGATGACATTGCTAGAGTCTGCTTTGCCATCTCAGCGGACATTGTGCCCGCCATCACTGTTTGAAATACTTCAATCGTTTCTCTGTTGCCCACATTAGGGGTGGACGCGTTTAAAGGCTCGGGATTCATTGGAGGATCAGCTATCAGCTATTTGATCTATCCATTTGTTTGGACTGCGATCTAGTTTGAAGTGATCGAGGGATCGGAGGTGCTCGCTGATGCGAGGTTGACGGACGTTCTGAATTTAAATTGGATATAGATTGGGAACTTCTAATTTGTAAACCCTGTTTACAAACTGGACAATTCTTTCTTTGTGTACCTGTAGTTTTAAGACAGTCTTTGTGAAAAGAGTGGCCACAACTGGTCATTAATATCTGACCTAAAATTACTTGCGAACACAAACAGCAAAAGGTGTCAGTGTCTTCACGATTAGTTAAATTTTCAGGACTTCTAGAGCAGCGCATTTCTCTCCAGTAATTAACAAAAATAAAAAAGTTTCCTTTATACGATACGGATCAGATCCGAATTCAAAATTAGCAAAAATTGATATGTATGAAATTTTCATAAAAATTTTTGGAAGCCATGCGATCGTTTTCATAAAAAGGTCGTGATTTGCTTTAGCCACGTAGCCGATCAATTAGTAGAGAAAAAAAATGTATTACAATTTAATAATTAAGCGGCAAGTGTTAGTTCTACACCAAGCAAACTTGAATGCAGCGTTAACTAATATCTTCAATTTGGTATTCTCAACGATAGGAAAATGCTAAGTTGAGATCTGGCATCCACGTATATGTTGTGCCCACATAAGATATCCAAGTCGGCAAAAGACACAGCTTGGTCCTACTGATGTGCACAACTACTCAGGAATCTCTCAAAATGAATTTAAATGGTAATAGAATTAGACGGAAAGGGATAACAGTTGTCTGGATAGCGACATAAGAGCAAAAGTAGCGCTAACTCCTTAAAGCGACAGTAGGGTATAATTGGGTCAGTGTAAAAATAAACGGGATGGATGCAGCACATCTCTCGGCGTGAAACCAATAAACAACGTCTACCTTACAAAGACAGGGAATCATACATGGAATGGGAATGGGTTTCGTAAATGTAGATCACGGAGCTCTAACCAATTAAAGTTAAATCGCATCCAGTGACTCTTGACAAAACACATTAGTTATTTGCTATACGTAAGTCTTGGCAGTTAAACCCACTTAAAAACTATATTGATCTCAACAAAACTTAAGGCAAATAACATGACGGAGACAATCGAAATCTCTGTGTACTGACAAAGGAGAAGAAAAATCAGTCGGGGCCAGCCAGGATGGCTGCTTCATGCATGACGCCAAATATAATTATAACATATAATACTGTAACATATCACGTATTTTAGCGAGTGGATGGTCGCGTTCAGGCTCTAGGACGTCGGCTGGGGTGGGTTCTATATGGTATCACCTTACTACCTACTCACATGTATGCATAATTACATAAAAATTCGCGTGGTGTTGAGAAGTTCGATTCTATTTGAATGAAATAGGAAAGATTGAGAAAATCACAGAACAGGGACAAAATAAAGGCTAGTGGCTGATGTGGTTGTTGATATGCTGTGCTGATGTTAATGGGACAGCTGTTGCCCACCCTACCATGATCACCGTAGCCGCTTGACCAGACAATTTGTCGGTGATCCCTTAAACAACAAAAGTTACACTACTCTAATACTTCGGCGACGCATGGCTCCACATGGATAACAAATTAGCACATGTTAAAATTCCACTCTAACTTATTTATTATAACACAAGATTTCATTGTTCCTACTAGAATCCACATCAAGTTCAAGAGAACTAAGAATATCTCTTAAAAGTAAAATCATATAAAAAAGGTCGGTTATAAGGTTGATTAAAACTTAAAGTTAAATATGAAGAAATTTAAAATGCATGCTACAAACACTTATGATAGTGGCTCCAAATTGGAAATTCCTAATTATCTTCTTATAATAAATAAAAAGTGTATATTTTAAACAGTTTAAAACTTGCGAAAAATAATCAGAAAATGCAAACGTAGCCAAAGGAAAGGTGACGTTAATTTTAAAAGTCCATTCCTTTTCAAGTTCTTTTAATCATTTTCAAACTTTAGTTTTTAAATCATATTCTTTTTTTTTTTCTTTTGTCTTTTTATTCCATTTCTGTGCTGAATTTTTTTTTATTTTAATTTAGTCTCACTTTGTCTTCATTAAGGAGTCTTTAATTTAGAATAAATAATGATATCACATACGTACATACCATCCACGCCAAAAGAAATATAAACGAAGGAACTGTTCCTATGTGGCTGATCTATATTTTCTCTGGCTCTAGTTACTCTCTTAAATATTTTTTTTTGTTTTTTGCACTCTTCAAGAAGTTGCTCTCTTGACCAGCATGTCGATCATCACAACGGAGAGGAGGAAAAAAAAGATAACAGGAGTAGAAAAAAATTGAAAAAGGATGGACCGATTGAAAAATTGCATGTGATCTTTTGGAGATAGTAAAATTGATGAATTTAAGAAACTTTTACAAGTTTTTGGCGTGATACGCCTAAGCGATTTCAATAACGCCCATGGCGATCATGATACAATAATTTCTGGCTATTAAACTTGTATTTTTGAGACAAAAAAATAATTAGAGTTGAATTAAAATAAAATTGGTTCTATACACCGCTCTACTAAAAATGCTCATATTATTTTTATGACTCAGCCAATAGACTCAGCCGACTTTAATTAATCACCAGCGGGAACATCTGATCGGGGGTTCGCAAGCATCTTAGGCGAATTCAATGATTTAAAAATTTTTCTTTTTTTCATCGGCAGCAATTTAGTCTGCACTACGTTCGACTGGTGCTTAACTTAGCCTGGTACTAAATTTAGGCGGGTAGCAGGCGTTAGTCTAGTACTTATTTTTCATCTCGTGTTACGTTTTGATCTCATACTATATTTGGAGCTCGTACTAATGGCCAATCCTATAATTAGACAGGAATGCCAGTCTTTCTAAGGCCCAAAAAAAAGCTTGGCCAATTTACCGCTTTTTGGGATTGGCACTTTTCAATATTTTACAAAAAAAATTATTTTCCATAATCTGGAACATGGAATATAGGCGGCAAACAATTGTCTATAGACGGCGCAATTTAAAGTTTTTCGCACTTGCTCTCGCGAGCACAACTGTCTTAACTGACGAACAGAATATAAAAGAGGTGCTAGTAGCAAAGTTCGGCTAAACGAAAACTATTAACATGGGATAGTGGAACATTCGCCATTTCCAATTTCTTAACATAATATGAAAACCATTCTCTCCATTTCCACTCATTCTTAACTTGCACCGCTGATTCTGACTCATAGGTGGCGCTATTTGCAGATACAATATTCGTTTTTGTTTTCTTCAACTGCAGTAGTGAACAAAATAGAGAGTTTCATATTTTCATATATATTTTATGTATTTACATAAACAAAAAAAATTTCTGTCACCTCAAGCGTCACTACATGCTCCCTTCATTTTTTGTTTTCTGCCAAAAAAAGAATACAATTAAATTTAGTTGTACATGTATATGTACACAAATACATATACCAGCGGGTATTACCCATTTTGTATTCCACTTCTATTTAAAAACATGGTTATAGTACATCGAATAAAGAACTAAATCTTGGAATCTGATGGTTTCCGCCCTTGTTAGTCTTGTATAATAAAATAAAAAGCTTGCGTTTACAGACCCGCAAGTTCGATCCAATAGTGGTGAACTTTGCGAAGACGTGTCAAAAAGGTACTGATAAAGATCTTTGGAAATGAGTTTGAAACCGATAATAAACCAAAAAGTAAAGTTAAGTTTTTGCTTTGAAACTTTTTAAAAATGGGTAAACAGGGTATATTGTATTGTATTTGTATGTAACAGGCAGAAGGAAGCATCTCCGACCCCATAAAGTATTTATGTTCTTGATCAGCATCAATAGCCGAGTTGATCTAGCCATGTCCGTCTGTCTGTCTGTCCGTCCGTCCGTCTGTCTGTCCGTCCGTCCGTCCGTATGTGTGAACGCAAGGATATCAGAACCTATAAGAGCTAGAGACTTGAACTTTTAGCTGTAGGTCCTCCTAATGCCCGCGCAGATCGAGTTTGTTTCCGATATTCGATAACTTACCCCGTTTCCAAGCAATCGATAACAATCGATATTGAAATCCTGTTTTCTGAGCAATTTCGGCAAATAATATGAGCTAGAGTCACCAAACTTGACAAGTAGCTTCTATAATAGTATATATATATCAAGTATCTTTCATTTTATACCTATCGCCACCTCCCCGCTACCACCTAAAAGCTATAAATCAAGTTAATTATTCAACTTGTATTGCCCATCAACTTAAGCAACAATTTATATGCAATTGAATTTTTGAGAATACACAAATATTCTTTATTCTATTCTACAATAAAATGTACTGTCGAAAATTGCATTAAGATCGGTTAAGAAACACAAAAGTTATATGCGCACGTGTTAGCTGCTGCGTTTACCCATTTTTAATCGGTTCAGGGTATA